>NW_025945216.1:100967-241253 GCF_000764305.2 Hyalella azteca | reverse complement strand
TCTATTCAAACGTCAGAGGTGAAACTTAATGCAGTAAGTCTGAAAATACCAGAAAAATACCAGATTTAGGCAAATATACCAGATCTAGAATGTTCATACCAGACACCTTCTGAAAATACCAGATTTGTGAAATCTGGTATAGAAATATACCATCTGGCAACGCTGATTAACTACATGTCACCATTTCACCGAACACCGTAATTGCGATGTCCGACATCGCGGATTTGATTGAATATATTCCTTGCACAGTTGCGAATGTGTCATTATTAAAACTAAATGTAAATTGATAAAAATTATCGATCTGAGCAGTGTCGAATGAAAAAATTTGAAGAAATGGATTTTTGTTAATTTTCATAAAAATTCATATTGCTGGTATATATGAATTATGTATTTTAATTATTTTTCGAAATGGTATAGTATAGTAGGCTATCTTCGACATTGAAGAATGGGCCTGGATAGGCCTGTCGCCGAATATTGTATTTTTTCTTGACTAGACTGGCCTTTTGATCAAATAACGGACGGTAGGTTCGAAAATCGTTGCAAGAAACGATTTTATGTATATTATATGTCATCAGCAAACCTACTAATAAATCATTCAAAATTTATCCTAAAAATTTACTTGAATGAGTTGATAATGTCAGCGAGGATCGCACACATAAATATTCGTTTATCGCAAAAATCTGTATTGAAACCTCGAATAAAATACATGCTTATACAGATTGGCATTGCCTCAGTGCAATATGCTTCAAAAAATATACAAAGAGCCTTGGAAATATAGAGTGAACATTTTATAATATGGTAAAGATATCTCTTTGATATTTCACTGGGCCACCCAGTTTGAGAATTCTCAGGTGGGCTGGGTGGCCCAGTGGTCGAAGTTCCTGAGTACCAAGATAGGAGCAGAGAGGTGCGGGTTCGATCCCATCTCTGTGCGCTAGTTTCTGGTCAGAATCGGCAAGGAGACCAGGTGATTAAGCAAAAATAATTTGAAAAAAAATTATTTTGATCCGAAAATGATCTGCGGCAGAAAGAAAAATTAACAACAAAATTCCAGATTTTGACTGTCTACGCGTAGTGATGCGTACGTCTTGTGACATGCATACCATAGTACATTTTCGAGAACTCCTGGCACAGACTGATGAAAAGGCATTTATGAAAAGTGTGACGCAAGAAGAGACAGATCTATATAATTTTAATATGAAATGTCGGACTCTGAACCATCGCATCGCATTAAGTGACGGAATGTCTTAAGATTCTGGTAAATTGCATGCCCCATTAATGGCGATGTTCTCGGTAAAGAGAGATTTATCCCTACAGGGGAAGAGCGAGCACCTTCGAAATAAGAGGAAAGAACAAGTTTTCCTTAATGTGTCGTGCTCTGTCATGATGAGTGCAGTTCAACGATTAGTTCACACCGTGGGGTCTTATGGAAAAAGTGCTTTTCGTTGAATCTAGTGCAGACGGCAAATGCTAAGCGCATGCTAGTTTGGATTTCTTCGTGTGATTTACATACCTCCAAATTTGCACATGTGTTTGCATTTACACGACCTTAAAAAATGTGAATAATTTCATAAAAGGTTCTTAAAAGAACCTAAGTATAATTCTTTACATGAGCCAAAATTCGTGAAACTTGAATTTAAAAATCATTAAAATATGCAATATAACTATAGCGTACAAATTTTGTTCTTCAATTTCTCTAATGTTATGAAAATAATGCATATCGAATAACATAGATATTGTGGCGTAGGGGCTGAAAATCAGACCCTGTTTTGCCTGTCTTAAATTCGAGACATTGCAAAATTTTAACTTCTAAGTCAAGGTCTCAAACCCACAACTTGCATATAATATTGTTCAGTCTTCAACCAACAGCTATCTTCTCAGCATTAAAATTAAAAAAATATAACTCAGTACTCACGGCAGTGAGTGACAGAGAGCGCATTTTCTCGTGCATAAATCAGTTTTCATTGCGATTAGTACAGTGCATTACAGCTAGAGATGTCGTATCTTTGATACAGGCATGCCCGCTTCTTAAAATCGACTAAAACGTGAAGTCACGGACGGATAGACAGACATCCATAAAAAAATATGGAAAATATGTTCAGACTATATCGAACCAGGAGGAACTATAAGTCTAGTAGCATTTTCA
Source organism: Hyalella azteca (assembly GCF_000764305.2). Classification (NCBI taxonomy): domain Eukaryota; kingdom Metazoa; phylum Arthropoda; class Malacostraca; order Amphipoda; family Hyalellidae; genus Hyalella; species Hyalella azteca. The sequence continues at coordinate 239,107 of NW_025945216.1, read as the reverse complement.
AACTATCGTCAGTCATGAAAAGATCCGGTCAAATGACACGACTTTAGATATTCTGTGCACAAGGCACGAAAAGGAAAAAATCAGCGACAGGCCACATCAGGCCTACACTTCAGCGCCGACATCACTATGTTATGCCAAGAGAATTAGAGAAACATGAATAAATTCATTGTAATAAGGTGTACCTCTAAAATAAACTATTTTCTAATCGAATTTTTAGAAAAAAAATTATGGGTAACTTCTATGTTTTCAACTGATTTGTGATTAGTCATAAGGGCAGACAACTGCTAACGACGCACTCTTCAGCTTATAAAAATTCTTATAAATATTTTAAGAGATTTCAATTGAATTTGCTATATGAAAGGCACCAGAAGTTTAATTAAGTACAGCTGATTTCAGAAAGCTAAGATTAAGTGTTCGAGTAATCACGATGACGATTATTGCTGAAAATCATTTAGAAACCGTTTACACTCATGCTTGATTTTGAGAAATGCTATCACAAAAATTATTAGAACGCGGAACAAAAGCTGCAACTTTTTGCGTCAAAACAAGCATGGGGGCATGCGCGAAATATATTCGTCGGGTAGTATAAGCTCAACTTAATTTTGACATTTTAAAGTCAGAGAGTGTGTCGGTGTGCGTACAAAGAACTTGAAGCAAATTAGAGCCTCTAGTGGACACATGACGTTTTAAATAAAATAAAATGCGTCAAATAAAATTTTTGCGTCAAATAAAGCACAATTACAAGATGATCTTGACAGTTTAGTTAACTGGGATGATACGTGGCAGCTGCGGTTTAATGCTGACAAGTGTAAAGTACTTAACATAACATAGTGATGTCGGCGCTGAAGTGTAGGCCTGATGTGGTCTGTCGCCGATTCTTTTCCTTCACCTCGGAAAGAACAATGAACAGCAAGATTACAGTATTAGAAAACATGGTTGCTACGAGAGAATAATGATTGAAAAGTCTAGTGTGGAAAAAGATCTCGGAGTTTATGTCGACAAGGAGCTGAAATTTTCTAAGCTCTAGTAGCTACTTCAAACTATCGTCAGTCATGAAAAGATCCGGTCAAATGACACGATTTTAGATCTTCTGTGAACAAGGCACGAAAAGGAAAAGAATCGGCGACAGGCCACATCAGGCCTACGCTTCAGCGCCGAGGTCACTATGTTATGTTATGTTATGTTATGTTATGTTATGTTATGTTATGTTAAGCCTGCAGGAGATCCTACTTTTACTCAAGTGATCCACCACACCAGATGGTGCCCAACTCCGCCAACAATACTTGCAGTGCTTGTTAACTTCCAAGATTTTAAAATAATACTATAGATACTAAAAAATTAAACTGCAATTCGTCTCCTACCACTTGATCTTCAATGGACAAACCAGTCCTGCATCAATCCTCCTTTTGAGGTTGGGAGCAACCAGGCACCAGCGCATCGACAGCTGCTAAAATAAAGGATTCTGTTCTCAACAATGGGAACAGATGCAAGAGCCTGCAAACTCATGATGAAAATATGCTAAATTAACGCATTTTCACTTCGAAATTGTTTCAGAATAGGCTTTGAAAATCGGCGATCTAATCTCGAATGATTTCTGAATCTGTATATTTCCGCATTTAAGAACGGTGATTAAATTATTCATACAAATCCAACTTAATTGGTTTCCTTAAATAAATTACATTGCATATGTTAGAGATGGTATGTCTAGAAAGCGTAAGAATATAATTCTATATTGACATTTAGTGCGTGCAAGTATTTATGGTAAGCCAATGTTGAGAAATAAGTCTGAAATCGGAAATGAGGGTCTAAATCTAATAAGTGTAAAATGCTGGAACGATTTGAAGTACATTACGATTCACACTGAAAAAATATCATTATTTAACGGTCCTTCGACTCACAATTGTATCGTGACTATCAGTATTTTTGTAGGCACGATAGAGCCCTAATGTGCAACAATGGTTCGACAATAACCACTCGTACGTTCCTCGCCAGGAAAAAATTAACGGATAATATAAATCAAGTGAGACTTCGAGTTTCCTCAACATTTAGGATAAGTTATAGTTTATAAGTTTATAGTTATTTTCAATAGCATCTGTTTATTTCTGTCAATAGGTGACTAGCTACTAACATGTTTTGGACTTCTTTATATTGTGCAGTGATGATTGTTCTTGAAGTGGCACTCGGTCGCGATAGCACTGGCACCATGTCCTTCGGATGCTTGATCGTTTATGGCACGAATGATTTTCTAATATGGCAAAAGAAAATTCACACAAGTAATTTTAACCAATATATTTTTGGAATTTTACTGCATTTCAGAAACGTGCTTAGAAACATATTAGTCTATTTCGTTCATCTAAGGCCAAAAATGCTCAAGATACTTGTTACCGTCACGCGTGACACGCTTAATTGATTTTTAACGAAGAAAATGAAACTTACGAGTTTCAAAATATTTTATTTCCTATTTAATGCTTAAATTAACAGGAGTGTCCACGCTCAAGACGGGCGAGGAAATTAATTTTTATCAAGAAGTTATGAATGGCGAAGTCTGCCCCGAACATGAGAGCCAGGCCGCAATCCTGACCGCAATGCCCGCTCAATATTAGGGGTCCCCGCCCCCCCGGTGACGTCACACGAGGGCGGGACGACCGGCACCTCTCGTATGATCTTTTAAAGGCCCGTGCCAGTTTATTAATTAATGGCGGCCGCGAGGTGATCAACGTGTTGAGAGCCATAAGCGACGTCGCCATCAGCACCTGCCTGCTGGCACGAACTATACTGATGCGGACGAGATGATACACTCACAGAAATTAATGAGACTTTGTCCAAATATCGATGCACTTCTACCCTTATTTTGGTCATTTCATATTTACCAAATTTTGCCCGGAAAAAGGATTTATCAGAGCAGCAATTATGACCCTATTTGCACAATAAGACCCATGGGCATGTCTGAGTGTACAGGTTTTTCAGGTGTCCATGAACTGACTCGAAATTGCTTTGAATTTTCAGTGCTTATGATTTAATTATCTCAATTTAAAGCTCATATTTTTTATCGGTAAGAATGTGAATACACTATTATCCGAGACAAATTTTTTACGTATATTAGGAATGAAAATGAAATAAAATTATATTGATGTGTGCGAGTGATATAGTGTGTCACCTAAATTGAAGTAAAGTATAGCGCAGAAATTATTAGCTACGATTTATGGAGCTGGATCAGTGAAATCAGCAGCTCATCTCTGAACGGATGTGAATAATATAACCCAAGATTCATCTTAACCTACCTATAATTATGAGCGAATAAACTAATCTGAAACATATTAGTTAATACAACATTTAATTTCTATAAATGTTTAACAAACCGGATCTGTGGTAGGCTCCCTGTATCTTATATAGGCTAATATTTATCCTTAATAAATCGGACAGTTCCAAGTCTTAGTGGGACCATCTCGAATGTTTTTATCCCGAACATAACCTTCTTTTGAACTACATTACTGAAACTGTGAACCGCTTTGTGCATTGTCAAAGTGAACATAACCGAAACATTTTAAAGTAAAAAGCTTTGAAACTCAAAACTGTTCAGAACTGATTATTTTGTTTCGAGACCGTGTGTGATTTACGAAGGGAGTGCTGCCAACGAATCTCTTTATAATTACAAAGAATAATTGGAGAATAATTGAAATACCAAGCTGTTTAGATACAAATAGATTTGGTGTATCAATTCCACGTGATTTATTCTCATATTACACTAGCTATTCTCACACATGGTCACAATTAATGGCCGCTCGATCATTTCTTCGAGGCCGTAAGATTTACGAGACGACCGTGGTGCGCCGAAGATGAGAGATGAGATTTTTGTATTCGTTTTCTAAGTACATGCAGGAAAAAATAGTTAAAAACATACAATTTTAATTCTAAAAAGCTATATGATTTTCTAAAACATAAAATGATACAGAATTTGACATAAATAGAAACAAACTGCAAAATGCATTATGAAAGAATTAATTGAACAATAACCTTAACTGAAATTGTCTTAATTTAGTTCCATCACCATGTTCTAGCCGCGCACGAAATTACAAGTTGCGCAGTTACGTATTGATAAAGATAATTATTAAATTATATTACAATAATTATGATGTATTATGATGGAAGTCAATAATATTAGTTAGATTGAATGCCATCGTCATGCTCTGGGAATGAAAGTTAAAGTTCATCATCCCTCATGAGCAAAATTAATTATTTGTGCAGGTCTGCATCAAATGAACTGAAAATGAAGCGGAAAAATTATTTTAAAACGGTAGTTGTTATTCACTGGGACAAAATAAATGCTTATTGTCATTACAATGACAGAAAAAATAGCTAAATTCGTGGAGCTAATCAACTTATTTCAGCGTAAGGCCGGAAATCTAAGAGAATTACCATAATCAACCAGCGCTTACATAAATTAATGTATCGCATCAAAGACAGGCCTGATTATCATGAGATTTTGCAAACATTGTTTTGTGAAAACTTTGTTTATCATGAAACTCAGCGAGTTTCGAACCGTTGGACCTATAAGACAGAAGGTAAGGCACTGCATGTCTACATACACTTAGAAAAATGGAAGGGCTATATTGTACAAAAAGTGACACACTTTCTTACCCAAAGTATGAGTAGAAAATGCACGTAACAAATGATGCGTTCTCTTACCCGGCCTTAACTATTTCAGGATAGCCCAGACAAAGGCAAGATCTGCACCGCTATTTGAACAAGGTCCCATGTACAACTTCCTCCGAATGTTGATGAGTTCCGGAGTGCGTACGGACCTCCGCAGCAGATTTTTCTAAATGACTGCGGTCACTTATATTATCAAGGCCGGATAGTAAAAACTAATGACCACGTCGTAAATAATAGGACATATCTATGTCACTAATCTTCTTGTATCAATTATAAAATTCATTGCAACAACCGTCATGAAAGCTGGTTTATCAATCGCTTCAAAAGATGGGTTTGGTTTTTCTAGAATAAAGGATTCAGTTTGTTAATATTTTCTGCACTCGGCTGTCACTGCTCTACTGAAACAGTTGGCAATTTCAATCATTACTAACGATAGCTAAACATAGACAACGTGTATAAAGGTTTAAATTAAACGTGTATAAAGGTTTCAGCGATCAGAAATATCCATGGATTATAACAACATACATCAGCCCTGCGCTCATGTCGAGCGCCGGCAACAGATTGTCTTTTCAAATCGAAGAATGCAGTAAGTGATAGATAACCTAAACTAATACTCGTAAATTTTTATTCAAAACACGTAACAGAATTCAAAATGATACATTTTTATTTTGATTTTAATTTAATTGTCTGTGGGTAGATTAGAGATATCAAATATTTAAAAAAATCACGAATGTTGTTTTTTTCTATTATATCAGTTCATTTAAACTTTCACGAACATTTCCCCAGCATTGAGCTTCAATGTCGGTGTTTGCTAAAATACATCCCACTGTAAATTTGTTTCGTTATTGGAAGGAGAGCGTCTCGAAGGGCGGATTTGGACAGCCAGGTTCCGCACTCGGTTGGGATTGGTTCAGGTTGTCGCTGATGCGGAAGAAAGGCTGACGGATTGGCGCTGGAGAAGTAGGAAGAATTCTCGTCCAGCGGGCCGATAATGACTAAAGTTAGCCTTACAATGCTTCCGAACATGTGTGATTTGTATTTTTTCGAACTGTTCTTCTTAAAAGAAACTGACGATCAGTGAAGGTAAGGGTTTCTCGTCATGGTGTTGATGAGAGAAAATTTAAAAATGACCGTTGTCGATTCGATTTGCTAAAGTCACGGGTATCGCTTAATCGACACGCATTCTCTGATTTAACGTAAATTTCACGATTTACGGAAATAATGTCAGAAGGCATATTCTTCAATGTACTGAAAATTCGCTTAAAAACTAATGATCAGTCGTTGCAGTGGCACTGCATCTTCTTAACATAACATAACATAGTGATGTCGGCGCTGAAGTGTAGGCCTGATGTGGCCTGTCGCCGATTCTTTTCCTTTTCGTGCCTTGTTCATAGATCTAAACTCGTGTCATTTGACCGGATTAATTAACCGGACAATTAATGTTTATGCTCTCACGCGTTTCAATGAAAATCATTCTTATAAAATAATTAGCAGGGCAAATTTTTTCTTCCCACATAAAACTGTTCTGAAACGGGGCTTAAAAGCGGAAAATAATAATCTTGGGAGAGTCTGAAGAAATGNACATATGATTAGTATAGAAGAATATAACTATAACCGTTAAAGATTTATTAAAACCGACGATGATTAGGAATAGGAATAAATAGGGATTGTACACAAGAAAAGGAAACTTAGATTTAGGGGAAAACACTTGTCGTCAGGGAAATTCAAGCGACGCCTCAAGCCAGTGCGGGTCGACACGTGATCGGGGCTATATAAGGCGAGCGCGGCGGATGTGGAGTGAGTTGAGTTGCGGAGGCCAATCTATAGTCTGTATTCTTGCGTCATAAATTTTAGTCTGTATTCTTGCATCATAATCTTTAGTCTGTATTCTTGCGTCATAATCTTTAGTCTGTATTCTAGCGTCCTAATCTGAGGTATGGTCGCAAGAAAAAAATATTTTCCTCAAGCTGTGCTAACAAAACTTATCTAACTAAGTTACTCGGAAGTGCCTGAACTGCATGACAGAGCAGGCCTTATGCAAGGCTTATATTATTAATTGCCATTCTTCAAGTACATGAACGTGTATATGAATTTTTCCGTATTAGAACTGAATAAAGGTAATAATTAATACGTTAAGTATTAGCTAGATCCTTTGGAAGAAGAAACAGTGAAGATTGGACTATATTTTAATATCATTGAGAGTAGAATTATACTTCTGCTAAAATAGGATATTATCTGGAGTCACCATTGATGTTCTTTAATTTAATTGTATGAAAAAATAAACGAATCACGCTAAAGACAATGAAAACACAGCAAAGTTAACAAAAAAAAAGTAAATCACGGGGAAAATTTATTATACTTATATTATTATTATATTTATTATAAAATTTATTATTTATCCCGTGATTAAAGTAAATCAAAATCACGGGAAAATTATTATACGTAGTCACACGAATTCTCTCATCGAGTTTTGTAAGTCTATTGGTTATTTCGTATTATTTGGTAGTTTTGGTCACTATATATAAAATCTCTATGTTACTATAGAATTAGAATTGGAGGAACTACGAGAAAGTAGAGTAACTGTAACTATACTATTGATTTTCATTTACCAATTAGTGAAATAATTTTCTGGTAATTGGTAAAAATTCGACTAAAATCCTATTAGTTTCTTTATATACAGTAAAAATGGCGTAGATACACCGTATGAAACGCTGCACACGAAGAACAATCAGAGCGGGTAGCGCTGCAAGTTGGCATGGGCACTGCGGTTGTTTTTAAGACCGCCGCAATGGCGCTACTAATCAACCTGACGCCTCCTGGACACTTGACGCCTGGAGAGGAGGCTCATTTATGAGTGGCAGCGTGAGGCCATCGCCAAGGATATGATGATGATGGCAATGGTGGCCGTGCCACTGCGTGGCATGCATTTAGGTGCTCAAGGCACGGCTTTAATACAACATATGGGCGGACGGTTAGAGATAAGAAGGCGGTGCGATCGCCTTCTGATCTCGCAGGTTCCGGCCAATACAATGGCACCGGGTGCGAGCATGCGTGCTCTGCAAGACTCGCCTACCGCCTTGATGTCTCGAGTTCCTGGCACTCACTCCAGCCAGCTGCTCCCAGTCTACGGCAGTCACTCGCCGCTCTTCAGGCATGGCAGAAGGTCGTGGTCAAGTGAGCCGCCTGACACGTTCCTAGTTATACTGTGTTGAACAAACCGGACGAGAAAACTGATATGGAGGTGCTGTGGATCAATGAATATTTATATTACTCACATAACTAATGAATTAGAACAATGTAAAACTTGAACGAAGAATGAATAACCGTTTCTCATCTATCAGTTTTTTGAATAACGGTTTTTCCATTTGTTTCAACAAGGAAACAAGTGCAGCAACTTTATGACAAGTGATTAAATTGATCTACACTAATTCGCTTGAAACTACTGCCGTGTCATTGATGTACACTGACTGAATCGCACGTCGTGCTATTAAATCTTAGAACAGAACTAGTCAGAAGTGTTTATTGCTGGTAACGGTAAGGAAAATTTATTTTGATACATTCTTATCAATAATTATAACACAGCAATTTTTCTAAAATCATACTCTACACACGAACAATCTTCCAGTTAAGGGGCTTGTGTATAAATTTTGTGACTTAATTAATTGAGCGAACTCTCTTCGTTTCTAATTTAATATCCAATTTTTTTCAAAAAGTGATGGAATAAATGGTTCTGATTGCTCAATATTTTTACCGTGATTAAAACATGCTATTTCCTTTTCTTACTGTTTATACTGGTTATACCGTGATTAAATAATGTTTTTATTTTTTTTTTGTATTTTTTACAATTTTTTACTTCAATCAATTTGTAGTTTTTAATTCCTATTTTTTCTTAAGATGCCTCATACTTTTAAGTTGTTTCTAGCTTAAAATAATTCTCGTGTATCTACAATAAAAAGGCTAAGTTCGATACAATTCGCAGACACCGTACATTAGTGCATCTTCCAACAATTAATAGACCAAAGCCTGGATGGAAATTCGTTATATTAGGGGCTTATTAATAGATTTGCGTCATCGCGGGCGAGAATGAAATAATATATTCAAATTTATTTGATGATCCGAAATAAATTCCTTCCTCGTTGGCTCTAAAGAGAAGCTAGATTGCCCTCCTGACTACGGACGCTACGTTTTACATACTGCATAGCGCGTTTACGATGCCGTTCGTAACACACTGTATATAGCGTTTACGATGCCGTTCGTAACACACTGTATAGCGTTTACGGTGCCGTTCGTAACACACTGCACAGCGTTTACGATGCTGTTCGTAACACGCTGCTCAGTGTTTACGATGCTGTTCGTAACACGCTGCACAGCGCGTTTACGATGCCGTTCGTAACATACTGTATAGCGTTTACGGTGCCGTTCGTAACATACTGTATAGCGTTTACGATGCTGTTCGTAACACGTACACTGCACTGTTCGGAACACGCTGCTCTACGTTTACGGTGCCGTTCGTAACTAAAGAAGGGGGCTATACGGTTAATTGGTTAAAATTCAACTCTTTTATTTTCTGTGAAAGACTCGAAGCGCTTTTACTAAAGCCATATTTAATGAATTTATATGCATCGCCATCGTGCAGTCATATTCGGCTTGAAGTTCGTTTTGTGATCCCGCCATAATAAGGGATAAGCAACTGTTGAATCGGGGCACTGCGGTCAGGACCCAACTGTAGCTCCTGTCTATATACCTTATAAATTAAGAACTTTATTCTAACTCGTATGACGAAAATTTATTTCCATTAATTGTAAGTGTTAAATTTTGGTACGCCCTACAAGAAACGTATTGCATTACAAAGCATAACATTCAAAAACATATCTCAGTCGCTCGGGAATTTATAATTAGGGAAAATATAATGCACGATTTTAAAAGATGGTAAGATGGTAAGATGGTATGGTAATTTAAAATTAATAAAATCGTTGAACAACACCAAAATGACAGAGATTCATAGCTTTTCTTTAAACTTGGAGCATTATTTGATGAACCTCATTTTAATATTCACTACAATGAACAATTAAAAATCAGCGCAAATTTAATCGGTCTTTAACAGATAATTGTGAGAGAAAACTACGTGAGATTAATTTCCAACACTTCAACGAAACCCTTTAATTCTTTTTTCTGCAGTGCTGAACAACACTCAGGTTTTAGTGAGACTAAGAAAGACGGAATAAATTCTCAATTGTGCACTGAAATTTCACGCCATCCTCCAAAACCGTAGCGCGTCGCTGTTTTACTCAACATGAAACCCCTCCTAAAAAAATTCAAAGTGTTCACCAAATGAGCCGAAAACTCTTAAGTACAGAGCCTTTCAGTTAAGCTCCGGAAGCGGACTTCCGTGACTACTGAAATTATTTATTAAAGTTAATTACTTCCGTAAAATGCCCGCAATAATGCCGATTATTTTAATTCCTGTGTTTTGGCTTAATAATTGGCATGTGCCAGAATATGGTTCGAAATAAATCACTGAAGCGACGACAACGCAATTTATTTGAAGATAAATAAAAGAGGCGAGCGTTTGTTGGCAGGTTTTAATGGGCCGGTGTATGCCTGGCTTGAGCCTGCGGGTCCCATAACAATCGAAGACTTCCAAGGCTCTGGCTTTGATAGCTTCAACTGAGCGGAAAAATCGCCAACCATTGACTGCAGATCATGCGGAGCTCAGCCTGCGTGTTCCTTATAACATAAAAACTCCCAATAATTTTTTTATAAACACGAAATTATTTCAGAGTTAAATTACTTGGAATGATCACTGAAAGAGCAAAGTCTTGATCTTTTCTGTAAAAGTTATAGGATATAAAAATTGAAGTTTTGTTTAGATGAAAAGCTTGCAAAATTTGAAAATGAAAATGAAATTTAAAATTCAAATTCTTTATGTTTGAAAATGTTGGTTATCTGTTTATGTAAGAGAAGAAGTGTAAATTTGCATGAGAGATAAAGTACCTATTACGTATCATGCAGGTATATTGCTTCGTTTACGGAGATAGTAAATGAAATTAATTCTGAGAGTAAGAGATTTGAGTTTGCAGCAAACATTTTTTTTCATATTGCAAATAAAGGCGTTAATACAAAAATAATCAATAAAATTGATGCCTGTTTCAGAAGATTATGCTGTGTTATAACAATAATATTTTACGTTGATTTGAACCCTATAATATTTGTAATAAATATTTGCATGGCAATCATCAAAGTTTCTAATCAAAACCGGAAATCTAATAATTAAAATACAATCAAAATTAATTTTGAGCTACAGCAACAATTACCTGAAAGGTCATTGTTTCGTGAGCGAGATTTATAAGTGCAATTACAATGCCTTCTAATTTGGTGCATTTGGGGTACAGTAGCTAGTGAACTAAAGCGTTCATAATTTATTTAAGCCTAAATTTCAACCATGATCTTTCGTTTTACGAAGACACAGTTCGTTCTAAAAATCACATCGGTGTTTGACGACATTTAGAATATTTTGAGTAGAAAACAACATATTTGTTGACATCAGTATTATACTTATAAGGACAATACTAAAATGAGCTGCGTGTAAAATAATTTTCATCTGCAACTTGCGTTCCCAAACTGTGAATAAAAATAAAATGAGAAAGTCTTTCAGCCATCATGATAAATCAAAAAATCATATTGGAGACTCACGTTATAATCACCACTGTCGCGGCCTCATTAATCACTTCCCCACTCACTGTTTCCTCACTCTGACTTTATAAACGTACTTAAAGTGGACATCGTTAAGGGAATGAAGTTCGGCTCCACGAGCTTATTTTCTTCGGCAGAAAAAATATAAACAAACGTATTAGCTGACGTTTAACGCATACCTGAAGATCACAAAGATAATTGTAATATTCTCAAACACTAATGCAAGAATGAGATACAATTCCTTGTTAATTCCTAGGAATATGATGATTCAATTAAGCAAAATTTATTGCATAACTACAAGAGAGAGTGACTGGAAGACACTTTCTCTTGGGCATTCAGTAACTCAAGACCAGATGACAATGTTATGCCTGCACGCGTTCGTTGTGTTGCGTTGGCGCAACAGCGGCAGCTGCACGGCCCTGACGCCAGTGTCACCACGTGGCGGTGACTGCAACACCGACCCACGGAGTGGCGGAGTGCTAGTCAGGGCTGGGGGAGTCGCGGAGGGGATGGAATACTGACCTCTGGAGTGACGGAGTGCCTCTGAAGGACTAGGAGAGGGTGGGGAGGGGACACCGACCTGCGGAGTGATGGAGACCCTGCGGGGAACTACATATATTAGGAGGGAGAAGGGCTGGGGGAGTGGTGGAGGGGATGGAATACTGACCTCTTGAGTGACGGAGTGCCTCTGAAGGACTAGGAGAGGGTGGGGAGGGGACACCGACCTGCGGAGTGACGAAGTCCCTGGGGGGACTAGCGGAGGGGGGAGAAGCAAATGAACAGAATCAGCGAACAAGTGAGGGGGTGAATCAAAGGAAGAAGTTTGATAACTGTAAGTGCCGAAAGTTGCTTGATGTGTGGATGTAGAGTAATGCAAGCACACGAAAAAATAGCGTAAATTGTAAAGATAAGAACTCGAGGAGAGGAATGCGAGTGTTGGTATTGTAGGCAAGAAATTGATGGAAGTGTAGAAGGGAAAAACAGGAGAGGGCCTTGTGAGTACTCAAAGACTGGAGTCAGGTTGAAGTTGAGCACATGTGGCTGGTACGTATGTAAATTGTGTGTTCAGATAATTATGATGAGAGGAAGAGGAGTGCTTAAAAAATGAGCAGAGCTAGGAAGAGAGACAGCATGTGGCATTAAGGGCAGAGAGGGACGTTACGACTGAAGGAAATGAGAAAGGAATTCAGCAAACTGAGGAAGAATGAAGATAGCTGGAGTCAGGAAGTAAACACAATATGGAATTAAAAATGTGCATTGTTGTGGGAAAAGAGAAACCCGGAGGCATCGAACTTTAAGATAAGCAATGCAAAAAGAAGTTGTTGGTACGTTCTCATTTGTGCTTCTCTAAGCCAGAAACACAAAATCAGTCACTGAAAATGTTATTAAATAATGTATATTCCTAAAAGAAGTAATACTCCAAGAAGTCCAAGATTCTTCAACGCAGGAAATGCTGGTAAGATCCCTTGAGCATAGACACGCACAACGCAATTCACTAAACGACACGCAAGTATATCGATCGAGGACGCAATATCTATATAAAATAATTATAATAGTAATAATAATAGTAATGAACGCTGCTGCACGACAGCGAAGTGGAATGAGGAAGGTCATGACAATGCAGGCACTCCAACTGAGTGGCTTCAAGAGCCGCCATCAGCGATCTGATTGGGGATCAGAGAGGCCATCAGTGATGGACTCGAGGCCACTATAGGCCTACTGACCACATGGGTCGCCTGTGCCTCTTTGCGGCCTCTCAGGGCCTGCACAATGGCCTTCACGGAAGATCTGGGACTTGAGCAGGTAGTTGGTTGTGGTGTCGTTGCTCATGTAGGCTTGTTTCTTATGTAATGACCTTTTGAGCACATAATTCGCATATGCTAAAACATATGTACATAAATGCAACATGGAATTTTTGCATCTAATAATTTTTACTGTATGAATGAAATGCAAATCTTAGGAAAATAAAAAAATTATAAGTTATTTTTCAAGGAGCACAAACACTAGGAAGTTTGCAGAAGTCGAGTGGTTTGTTCAATATTCGTATATAAAGATGCGACAACTAAATGACATTGTCAGATAATTTCACTGTACAGATAACTGTACACTGAAATAATTTTCCTTTTTGTAATTGAATGGAAAGAGATTTGCACATCCATCAATGAAAAGAAAAAATCTGGCATATAACAAATGAACGTGGTCGATTATAAAGCAATTGCAGATAGAACAGAAAAATCGTTTTACTTGAATCTGAAAAACTGTATAATGTCTAAACGCTATAATTGAAAATAAATTTTGATGTTGCAAACAGTCGAGTGCTAACATATTTATTCTTTTATATACCCCTACTAAAATTACAAATTTATTGAGGAAATGCAAATTTGATCATTGCTGCATTAGAAATGTTCACACGAATATTTTCTCAAGCTTCAATAGTTTGACGTCAGCATGTATTATAATGAATTGGTTTTGTGGATATCCAATTGTTATAATTCGGTGAGCGTCTTCGTTGGCTCGTTGGAATTACTATAGCTATCATTACTTTGAATGGTTCTAATTAATGGACTCAATGGTCATATTTTTTTTACTTGGGCCCAGAACATTCAAGCGTACAGTAGTTCTGTGAATACCATTTAACGTTCTTTTCTCTCTGATCATCCCACAAAGGCGTATCAAAAACCTTAAATAAAATATCTCAGGCAATTTCAGAGCCATTCATCTGGACCGATTTCCTCCGAAGTTCGCGAGGTTTGATATGGTCCAGTCGCTAAAGTGCGGCGCAGCTCCAGCGGATATTACGCCATAGAAAGATTGAAGCGGCGTTTGGAGACGCGGATGTGCGCATCAGCTGATATGCCGAGCTCCTTCCGAGTGATGGACGGAACACCGTGACACGTCGCGGCCATCATGGGACGAACCTTAAAAGTGATTGTTAGACAAACTCTTAAATCCCAGATTTTTGTTGAAGACTGATTGTTGTTCATTTGCAGTTTGGCGCTATTTATTTTGGCTAAATTTTAGCGGCTATGAAATGCCATTAATGTTTTTATATTAGACCACTCATCATGGGCAGAGAACAGCTGTAGTTTTGATTAAATTTGTCCACGCAGTTGCTTCCTGCGAGTTCATCGAGCTCCATGTGCATTGTTTTAGTCGCTCATTGAGTTCGCTTTTAATACACGGACGCCAATTTTCGAGAATCCGTGCAGAGCGAAGTGCTTATTCTAATCGGCTTATATTGAACCGCTGCTTACGCGGGCAATCGGCCGTACCATCGCAATCAGTGGCTCACAGTTCCAGCTGATGGAATCATCGATCCAAAGAGTTATTTTTTATACTGTCTTCTTCTCTGCTATTATGCGAACAAGATACAATACGTACCAACTATCTGTACGACATTTATTCTTTTCGTTTATTATAGTTGCATCGCCTTCCACAGACATACAGCAACATTTTAAACATAATCGGATATGTATGATATCGAAGATGTGCGATTTCACAAACGATTAAAATTTTAACTAGTGAGCATTTATTGTATACTGAACATCAAATGTGATATAAAATTACTTTTATGTACACTTCTCCGCTGAAATAAAGTGAAAAGAAAAATTTTAGGACGGTTGAAAAAAGAGGATTATAAATTCTTAATAAGTTTGAACACACAAATTATCTTGCCACTTCTCCTTCTGTCCGTACGACGTCATGCACGGAGTCATGCAGTAAAGAGTTGCAGTCTGAGGAGTCCATGTGACGACGGTCGAAGCGGTGCTCTGCTCCATACGCACCGCAACAGATCTAGTATCGATTGGCACACACGCAAATAAATCACTGGAGCCAGTTGGGATTTTGTGGGGCGCAGTCTGAACCCTGCGAGCGACAGCTCGGATCCGACACAGGAGTAGTTTCTTTGCGTTTGCTTTAGGGCCAGCAAGGCCACAGCTGGCCGAGCGTCTTCAAGCTGAACGTCAGTTTTGACTGCGGTAGGAGAAAATCTCAACGATACACTTACGTTGTTTGTTCCATGTTAGTCATCTTTGGATGGTAGTAAAACGCTGCAGAGCTGGCGGGTTAGCGGTAGAAAAATTAAATATCCACAATAATACTGATTTAGCATTGATTTGAAGTATCATTTTTTTGCCTGCAATTTAAATCAGACAATGTACAGTAATAATTTGCATGAATTTAAATTATGCATTAGATTTTTCGTTGTTTTCAGTCATAGCTTTTAGTGACAATTTTTGTTTTCACAAGTGAATATATCAGCTGTCTTAGGCAACACGTAAATCTAAGGCAAAATAGTTATATCACCGTTGATGGCATTGACATAAAAAATTGCGGCAAACGATAGAAAATGATACACATTATCATAATGAAATGCTTAAAATTATTCATTTCAAATAAGAGGCTTTCGAATTTTGGTTGAGGTATATTATTCGAGACCTATTAGCTATAATTAACCATACCATTGAATAAATTTATTCTTTCATCAAGTAGAAAAGTTTTCAATGAGTAAAATAATAACAGTTGCTAGAATGGAACTAGATTTCAGAATGCAAAGTCTATTGTAAAAAGTTGCTCGTGCATTCGAATGCCCACAAAAGTATTCCTTTTCGAAAAATTCTCCGCTTGGCATTCCTGCCAATTTTGGAAATAAATTTGTGTCGATGTTTGGAAATCCGCACGATGAAATAAAATCTGAAGTAGAGCAACTGCTTCGGAATTTTGAGCGCCTGAAGACTGGAAAGCGAACGTCGGTGACGGATATGATATGCACATCTAATTTAGGACTCTTGAGGACGACCGCGACTCTGATATTAGATTGTGGCTGCGATACCACGTAGCCGCCTCAGNAGGCTGATCATGCGCTGTTCGTACATTAGGCTGATCATGCGCTGTTCGTACATTAGGCTGATCATGCGCTGTTCGTACATTAGGCTGATCATGCGCTGTTCGTACATTAGGCTGATCATGCGCTGTTCGTACATTAGGCTGATCATGCGTCATGCGTATGTATGCTGCGGGTATATTACGTTAGTTAGGCGAGCAAAATCTAATCGAATATCTTCATTTCCCCCGAAAAATCTTCTTTCAGTTTTAATCAATACTTTTGTTATAGAACTCTGAATTAACCTTTCTTTTTTAGCGCATTTTCCTATTTATGGGGAAAAAGGGGCTATTGTGCTCGTCATGCATGGCCGTCCGTCCGTCGTCTGTTCGTTTGTCCGTCCGTGACCTCACGTTTTCATCGACGAGAAAATGCGCTCTCTGTAACTCACTGCAGTGAATACTGAGTTATATTATTAACTTTAACCTTTCTTTGGTTGAAAATTTCTGACATATTTTATACCTGTGTAACAGGGTTCTACACATCAGGTGTAATTAATTCTCTCTTTCCAGATAGACAATAACAACTAAAGAAACTAATGTGACAAAGATTCAACATTCCTTTAATTTATCAACAATGTTCTTTTCATTTTATCTTAACTCATCAGAAAATATTTCATAAGTTTCATTGACATAAGTTTCAAGTTTTAATTTAATCGCAGCCGGAATTGTTCAATGTGTCTCTGGAATTTCGCAATCATAATAACTTATACTCTATCATTGAAACAAATTTAAAGTCTGTACGAAATAACTTTTAGCTGCCGGCCAATAAGCTTAAGGTTCCAACAAACTCACAAACTTCTCACCGTGACCGTCGACCGCCGCCAGCACGCGATGCGGACCAACGTCAAGACCTCCGCGGTCACCGCGTGGGCCGTGGCAGTCGTCGCGAGCGTCTGCATTCCGCTCATTATTGCTAAAGGTGAGTTACGCATGGGGATGCATGTGATTCTAATGGGACTTGTGACGCCTATGGTGGCTAAGTGTCATATGAATTAGGTTGAGTGACGCAATTACTTATACTGTATTATTATGAAAACTTAGAGATTCTATTTATTTTCTATGCCTATGTTTCATAGTAGAAATAACGGTTCATGGAAGGTATGTATGGGTCCGATTTTGTGTAGCTCGCTATGCTTTTACTGGAAGACGGTTGGATAAATTGAAATTTAATTTAATTGAACATATAAACTATTGGTCTCAGTTGTGACGTAAATTTTAGGATCATTTGAGATCAACATGTAGAAATTGGCAATATTTCGGCCACTATAAAACCGCCACGGGCTATAAAGCGATGTAAAGGAAGCTAATAATAATTATTTTGCAGTAAATAATATTCTAGTTTTTGAGAATGAGAAAAACTAAATTCCATGCATTTTCCAGAATGCCCTCATTTAATGCAATTAAACAGATTAAAGCCTAGGGTGTGAAACATTAGGCGAATAATTTGCGAACTATACATAGTGTTTGGCAGAAATTTGATCTTTTGCTCCTGGGATGAACTGACACAGAAAATAAAAGAAGTAACTACTCCCGGGGAATGCAAGTATAGATTCTTGAGGCTTATTTCGTTTTAAAACATGCCGTATGTTAATTATTCTGGGTATATAATTTTTAAGCACCAGCTATGAAAATATTTAAATTGAATCTAAAATAACTTCACTAAATTATTTTAGATATCGATCATTGAGCTCGTGATGTCAAATTTTTAAGATTGGCAGGATTTCCATAAGAGTTTGTGGAGCCCTGCGACCGAGAGAGATGGATGACTCGCTTCTTCGCCACTCAGGGAGCTTGCCATGAGCATCTTGGGGAAATTTTATCATCTGCAGAAGATGAATGGATTAGTTTAGGCGCGACCAAAGACCATCTGAGATGACGCGCCGTAAAACCTTTGCTAAATAAATTGTGGTCACCTGAGCTTGACATAATGGCTAGCGCATCAATTATTATTTATAGTTGTAAGTATAAACACAACTAATTTGTGTGTACTGAAAAGAAATTAACGATTAGGAAATTAATTTTCAAGTAATTTCAATTAATTGCATGAAAACATCAGTAATTTTGCAGTTTTAAATTATAAAAGTATTCTTAAAATTTTAGTGGAAGTGAAGTGATAATATCACTCCACTTCGACTAAAATTTTAAGAAAAAAGGAGTGATAATATCACTCCACTTCCACTAAAATTTTAAGAATACTTTTTGAATTTAAAACTGCAACATTACTGATGTTTTCATGCAAATAATTGAAATTACTTGATTATTATTAATTAATTGCAATTAATTGAAATAACTTGTATTATTAAGCTAGGGAGTTCGTAACAATTATCGTTATAATGAAGCGCATTACAAGCCTGTTTATTCATGTTATTTATTCGTAGAAGCATTTGGCAGCGGTAAATCTGGTGACACTTTGATTTTTTGTAATTTTTTATCTGACGACGCCGGTAATTATTTGCATCATAGCCACAAATATTCTATTAAATATTTGAACTACTAGACAGTGTCAATACACAAAAAAATCTGATTATTGCTGTTGTAATGTTAACACGCTCGTCATGGAGGAGCCAGGATCCATACCTATAGCTGACATTTGCATGGATTTCAAATGACGTTTTAACGGCTCATTTTGGAGAGATACTCTTCCAAAGGTTCAGCAATTAAATATTGAGCTTTTACATTATTGCCGGGCATAGAAACACTTTGTATTTATGCTACACAACGGAGTCCGTTTATTAACAAACATGTGTGCACATCATTACGTTGTACGAGAAATAGAAAGCGATATAGATTCCACAATGAAAGATTCAAGTAAATTGACGAATCAACTACAATTGAAATTTGCATGACATTACTATGCTACTTCTTCTTTTTAAATTTTATGTTACAAGTTCCCACCCGATTCTAAACACTGCATTCACTGCAAATCTGATCACATGTAAGTGCTAAATTTTAAATCAAGTTGAAAACGATTTTGATTGTTTATGAAAAGTTAAGCGACGTTAAGACCAATGCGCAATCTGGCATTCACCACTCGAAATTTGGTACATGCGTTACTTACAAATTCTGCATTTTTGTGTACTCAATGTCCTTTAACGATGTTCTACACGTACTCAGTATATGTACTCTCGTAAAGTCAGCACATGAGTACGACTCACTATAGTACAGCTTACCACCAACACAGCTCATGCCACAGCTCTGATGTTAGCTGTGCTGCGTGCGCACCTCGCCCCCACATGGCAGCAGGAAATCTCACCAAGCAAGGAGCTTTGTTTGCGTAGATTTTTAAGCACGCAGGTCGCGATGTCGGTGCTATGTCAAGGGAGCAGCGTGCAATAGCAATGCCAGAGCGCAGCGTCATATTTCCCTGCTGATTTGCACTTTTATTGGACTTCTGAAGCTGCTTGTGCGCTCCCCCTGCCTGGCTTTCAATAACTGCCTTGCCGAGCTCTCCCACCACCACCGCCGAAACATCAGAAAACCACTTCCGGTCCAGGTTTACCCGTGACCACTTTTATTAATATTTTTCCTTAACATGTTATATTCAGAGATAACGATTATAATTTATATCTGTTTTTTAAGTTATTTTAGGGTGTTCTTAATAGCATTTTGGTGCTCTGCTTGCAATCGATGGTTTAATTGTAATCATTCAATAAATTTTGTAAGCCAAATTGTGACTTAGTTATTTTTTTCAATTTTAAATGTATATAGTGTTACATATTCACCGTTATTTAAAAATATTTCGATTTGCCTCACGATTTTACTAATGAAAAAAGTATATGTTCAATGAAATTATGAAATAAAGTGGTTTTGGAATTATATGTGGTTTGGAAATTAATGGTTAGGAAATAATATACATAGCCTTGCTCGCATTTTTTTTAATTTGCGGCTTCTGCACTTCAGTTTGATTGTTCCCATTTTATGCATGAAATTAACCATGAAAATGCATAAAGGTACCATCCAGCAGTGCTGGTATAGTCGTACAACTGTTCAGACGATTTAGAGATTAGTGTAACAAAATGTCAAATGACCAGTTAGAGCCTCATTCTAAAGTAGGCTGAACAGTCCCTGACTGTACCTTGGTCATGATTGGCATTTTGTAACCAGCTGTTACAGCAAATCTGCCTATAGATGACTATAGAGAGCTATTTGAACTTATACTCTTGTATCGCCAGGTAGACTAAAATTCATCTCACTTCGTGGCACTAGGATCCCTCCACGCTGGCGTGCGGATGACGGCGCGAGCCTCACTCGTAACTAATGGCCAGGAGTGCACTAAGAGGTCTAATAATGTATGCTCAATTAGTGCCCAAAAAGTGAGCTCGTAATATCTGCGTGCCTCTTAAACTCGCGCCAAATTTTCTCTTCGCCTGAGCCGGTGGCTCCTTGTTGTTATTTATGGTGATGAGTGGCAGTGGTAGTGGCACTTTGCGGCACTTGGCGTGACTGACGATCATCTAGAAAACAATTATGAATCTGCAATATAAACTAATGAAAGTTTTATAAAGTTTGGTTGAGTGTTTGAAGAGACGGGAATTGCTGAGTGGTAAACGTTTTGTTTCCCGAAGGCAGGTCATACGAATTAAGCAATACCATTACTGTGATTTTATGGAACATATGATTATTTATAAATATTTACTGTGATTTTATGGAACATATTATTCTTTTTAAGAGATTCTGAAGTGAACACTTCCGTTTTTACCATTTTCTTCTTAAGTTAAGTTCTCTAGAAAGAAAGAGTCTTTGTAAAAAATTAAAAAGTCCTTGGGCTTATTTCAGTAAATGGTTTCCCATTAATTTTTTTCCAGCCCTCTGGCAATAACTTCCATTCGTAAATTATCCCAAATTCGTTCAAAACGCTGAAATGCTTCGACCAGTCTAGGCTAATTGCCGTATTTCACAATTGGGTGCAGTTTCAGAGTTTCGAGTTATAATGTTGCTCCAATAACTAACACACGTCGAAAACAAAACGATGTCGCTGCTCGCATGAAGTCATTAGAGCGGAGCCTGGTGAGCATTTAGGTCGTCTTGGATACCTCGGGCGACATACAATTAATGAGACTTGTAAGACGCTTAAGAGTAATGGTGGTCCTCTGCTTAGTGCCTAATGGGCAAGCTTTTGCTGCTTGGGCGTACACGCTTTTCGAACGACACCGTCTCATATTTAACTGCAACATTACATTCATGCTGGCTTCCTGAGGAACAGTGAGCAGGGGAGAAAAGCGATTTAAGATTTAGTGATTTTTTTTGTGAACGGTGTCTGAATGAAATTTTGGAGTATATGCATCCTAATGAAGGTGAAATCATCACTGAATAAGTCGAATGAAACAGGAGAATGCACAACATATGCAACAGTGACGAATTTTCCATGAGGCCGAGTAACTGATAAACTTGTAAGATGTTACCAGCTCTGGAACATACCTTGTGGCAAGGTGCGCGTGGTGCACAGCAGCCGTGCTCCATTTAATGGTTATGCTTTGGCTAGCCAGAGCAATTAGCTGACAGCCTCGCTTTATTAACATACTGAGCTCAGCTGTCTCCAGCTGCTGCTGCCAACGCTGCTACTCCTGTTGCTGCGTTCTTTGCTTCTTCAGTCGTTGTTTCTCCAGCTCCAGTTCATGCTGGTGTGCTCGTGTCTGTGAGACAGATATCCTGCGTTGACATGCTACTGGCAAATCTCATGCCACTCATGCAATTTGCTTTTTTTCTTGATGCTAATGGTGTCCAGGTGAGAATTATTCATATTTTCTGCCGATGCTGGTGTTGTTTCACGAACCTAATTCTACTGCATCTTATTTAACAGCGATACTTGTTCAATTGTGTTAATTTTACTGTCATTTATCTATGCATCCGCTGCGTTTGAGAAACATGATTGGCGACGTAGATCCACATACGAGCTTGCCTTACGAAAATACCGTGAGCTGTTGCTAAGTATAAGAGAAAAAACTTTTCATGAGGCACAACGTCGTAATTCATTTTCGTAAATCCAGTACATGATAGGGTGACATATTGAACAGGTGATCCGTGCCGCTTGTCATCTCAGCTGTGTAGGTTGTGTGATCTAAATGCCGAAATCGCAATGAGCTGTCGGTTGAAATATTTTTGAAGTTATTCAGGGAGAATTCAGCAGATAAAATCATTGTTTAATCGTGTTTGTAGAAAAAAAACTTTTGAAAGCAATGCCAGAAATGTTTTCAGTGGAGTAAAGAATTACTCTGACTTCACGTAGCTGCTTTTCGTTGACTGGATTGATTTTATTTATTGCGTAACACTAAAAGGCATAAGCTGAAGCGTATTCACTGGAATCTTTCAAAGAATTAGCTAGTCAAGACGGCATCCTGGAAGGTTTTGTTATCTGCGGACGGTTGTGTTCAAGACGGGTTATGTGCTGGCATTGGCTGTGATTATGCGCGGTCAGGTTCTGGCTGGCATTGTGAGTAATGATCTGTTGTTCTACCAATATTGCGCTAATTAGGGACCCAGTCTGCAGCACTCAGCCCTTCTATTCTCAGAATGAACGCTAGGGTTCCGGCAATTAGTTAAGGTCGTTAGTGACATTTGCGTCTTAGACGATTGGGTACCATTTTGATGTGAAAATAATTTTTTCGGTACCATTCTCTCCAATAACTGCTTCAATTTATTCGGTCTATTATTCAAACTATTCAAAATATATTGAAACTTTCTTCTTCCCTACTCACAAATCAAATTAGAAATCAAGCAGTGATTATGTACTCAGCGTTGGCGCGCTAAATATCAGAATAGTTGTTACGAATGTATAGCAAAAATTGAAATGTAGTTAACACAAAAACATAGTAATAACGGAACTAGAGTAATGACAATTATATACGAGATATATGCGCGTAAATGATTTAGAAGAAACTGGTGCGAAACAACGGACTGATACTGAACTTCAATTCATGATTTCGAAAATCTTAAATTCATATTTCCGACTCGTTATTAATGATGAGAAAGAAAATTATTACAACAAGGCGATGAAACCTGGATTGTTGACAAGTAATTAAATAGAATTGTGATGTAATTATTTATAGCCTAAACTATTTGTATAAGTACACAGTGTCTTGACATCATCAGAACAGATGCTAATGGTGTCATTTGACGTCATCTGTTCAAGTGCTAATTGTCTAGAAATTCTGTGAACACCATATATCTAACTTTTTATATTAATATAATATAATTTGTTGTTTTTTCAATATGATGTCTAGGATATAAATTGACATACATAATATCTATAGCTTATTTCAAGGAGAAACTTCAAGGATGCATTTTAATAAACAAAGAGAAAAAAATATATTCATGCACTTCTCCACTTAATTAATTGTACTAAACAATAATTTTGATTAATATCATCATAATTTTCACCGTGAAAAAATTGCGTAGACATCATCGTGAAAAATGATCGTATCGAGGAAGTTAATTAGCGGCGTTGAGAGTACCCAATACACCCAGTTACTACGAATAAATAATAGGGCAACATGGGGCAGCGCCCCCCCCCCTTTTTTAAACTAAAATTTTGATGAAGTTTTATTTTATACGAGGTGGTTCTTTGTTTTGTTTAAAGGTGCAACTAATGAGGAATGTATGATGTAAATTAGGCGCCTATAGAGTTATTCAATTTTAAATGAAACACTATTTTATAAAAAGTGTCAAAATGGGCCCATTGCCCCACCCCTGGGGCAATGGGCCCATGGGCTTGGGGCAAGGCGCCCACCCTTGGTCCCTCTACCACAATTACATAATTTTCGTTTAAAAATGATAAAAACAACACTTTACAGTTAAAAATAAGAAAAATGTATTAAAAACATGACATTCATTTATTAAGAACTCAAAAAATCATATCCTTGACATGAAAAAATAAACCCTTGGCTTAAAAAATCTATCACTGACGTGAAGAAAAATATTTTATTAACATAAAAATATATATCCTAGACTTGAAAAATATATCCTTGCGATAAAAAATTTGTCCTGACATGAAAAAATGTATTCACGACTAGAAAAAATATATTTAGTTGATCAGAAAAAAACTTCGTTCCAGTTTTGCCCATAATCCAGATATTATGTGCAGAGAATTCTTATCTAATCGTGATTTCAGCCAACACCATATAAACTCATCAACTTTTGGCTCATTGGTGTTGACTGAAATCAACTTTTGGCAAGGCAAGAGTCAATAACTCGATAAGGGGTCATAAATATGCATAACTAGAAACTAAACCTGCTGCCTTGAGGCGGCAAATCGAAAAATCATGCAATATGAAGCGTGATTGGTAATTCAAAAGCTAGTCATAGTTTTGAAAAGGTCATTGAGACAAATCTAATGATGACTTCCCCATGGGCGCTTTGCCCCGTGACACGCGTGGGCCCGTTTCCCCCACTAGGTATCATTTCAATTTATATCGTGTCAACATTTTATTTTAAAAGCTAATTGTCTAAACTTGATCTCAAAATTATCCCTATAAATATTACTTTCAAAATATAATTCCCAGTAATTTAAAAAGCTTCATCTACAGTAATCGAAAACAGTTTTATTTAGCAGCAAAAAAAAAAAACTTTATCTGGCTGAAACAATTATCCACAAATATCCTAATAACGCAAACACTTAGCAAAACGTAAATCCGTACACTTCATCCCAGTGAAACTGTCGACCGGCAGTACAGAACACGGACCAATATCTGCCATACTTAGCGAGAAACCCGCTATGGGCCCATGACCCGCAGTGGGCTCGCTGCCCCATGTTACCCTATATAATTAAGGTTAGTGTGAGTTGCGAGTACGTACTGAGATAAAGCAGAGACCTTGTTTGGCTACAATCAAATATCGAACAATAAAATAACTCGTTACTCTACAGTGATTGATATAATGCTATATTGAAGTGTAAAAAATTAAATTGGGTTTTTAAAACCTGAAGCAAACAAAATTTTTTTATACAGGTGCCAAATAGCATTTTCATTTTCGTGAAAAACTTGTGAAACTTTTTGCTGCGATGTAAAAATAAAAAAAGGCATTTAACGCGGTTAATTTGAATAGCGTGAAATGCTGTCGCAGCCATGCTAACAGTTGTAAGATAACATTTAAATTATGATACGATAGTAAACGAAGGACTTGACAAAGTTTATGTCCCAAATCTATTATTCGTTAGCATATGTAATTATAATATCAAGTGGTACATACCTAGAACATTAGGTAACAAGAGTAAAAGTAATAATGAAGTATATTCATTGTGTTTCTTTACACATTGACATTAACTCCGATTCTCGTATAGGTAACTAATGCTTGAAATATACTCGTATTTGCGGCAACAATGCGACATAAACAAGGAAAATTATTTACAGAGTTTCATGTTGTAGACCTTCTCATTGTAGTTACAGTATGGGAATTTCATTGTACAATATATTGAGTAAGAAGAAGGTGGCACGAGACGCTATCGGATTAGTATAGTAATTCCTATCTATTCAGTATTCCTATACGTTTATGAAGCCAAAATCCTAGTGAAAAAGTTTTAGGAACAATATTTAGGGAAAATTATCTCAGTGGAAAGATATTGATGCAATTCGATTTCATAATTTTTTCTATACAGGGAAGTCAGATGTTTGAATAAAACCCAAGTATAAAGTGTAGGAGAAGACTGAGAATAAATAAAAGATCCTCTAACTAAAGAGCATTTCAGACCCTGTTTAGTCGGAGATCTCTTGCAAAAGTGGAAGACTAGAGATCTCCGACTTAGTGGAAGACTCCGTTCAGTGGAAGACTCCATGTCTGGGCCGGTAGAGGAGAAGCTTGCAGACAGCGTTGCAGACTGGCAAGGCCTAGGCTTACGCCAGGATTTCTGTGCGCCGAAGTCACCGCCGTGACAAAGTAAACACAAGCATTAGGCCGCCACCACACCTTATGGATTTGAATAGGCCGAGGGGCTCGAGATTTAGAGGCCTCTTCTGTTCCCCTTGAGAGGGGATTGAAGGACTGAAATGGGGATATGAGTTTTGAAGATTTATATAACTGAGTGAACTTTTATGTTTTACTGAGCGTAAAGCTTACTAATTCTCAGGGTGTGCTATTGAGAAATGGTTATTTTTTGAGAAAAGCAGAAGTTTCCGTGGAAAACGAGAAGTCGTTTATGTATGTTATTGGATTTGTAGTACACGCCACTTGATTGATTTTTATTAATGTTCAAAAGAAAATCAAGCCCAATTTCAACTTTTTTGGTGGAAGTACAAAAATACATTGGTACAGCAAATGGCCATTGATCGAGCTAGATGATTCTAAAATTTTTTGCTACCTCGAAAATTTATTTCAATTGATGGATCCTCAGATGGATTTTATCATTCCATATTAGAAAATGTCAGTTTCATTCCACGAGCAGGCTGAATCTAATGAAATTTATGAGACCAAAACTAAACTAAATCAGTCTCATTAGAAACAAAACTGGTAGAATATTAGCATTTTTTGAAAAACTTCTACGATCTTCGGGGGAAAGGAAGAAGCGGGGTGACCGCTCCAAATGAAACAAGTGAGAGCACGTGTGTTCACCGCGTTATATTTTTGTATGTTCTTTGCAAGGAGTGAAGTGATTGCCTCACCTGAAAAGGTTCCCACACTGCGCTAATCTCGCAGTCCGTTTATTGCACTAAATCGAGCTCCGTGGCGCGCCATTGTGGTGGTGACAAATGGTTATGAGGTCTCATGGTGCAGCCTCTTCTTTCCAGGCATTTTGTTTCTACTTTTTAAGCCTTTTATTAATGTGTTACTATAGCTCGATTTACCATATACATATGAAAATATATAATTCATTGTCAAGCAATAATAAAAAACAAGACTGTTTCACATTTGATAGTTCTCGCGCCATAATAAGAATAAAATCTACATCACTATAAAAAATAAGCACAATTTACTATTTAAAACAATGTGAATAACCCATTATTTATTGCCTATCGCGGTGTTTCTTGATTGCCGTGAGGTAATATTTCTGACAGAGGACCGATGGTTCCTGGTTTCTTGACAGAGTCACCCTCAGGGCCCCATAAAATCATCTCGATAAATCCTAAGCCATGCTAGCTGCTTTTTAAATCAATGAGCCATCCAAGCCAGCCTTATATTGAACACAATTTCCTGGAAGTGAAGAGTAAGG
Source organism: Hyalella azteca (assembly GCF_000764305.2). Taxonomy (NCBI): domain Eukaryota; kingdom Metazoa; phylum Arthropoda; class Malacostraca; order Amphipoda; family Hyalellidae; genus Hyalella; species Hyalella azteca. The sequence goes on along the minus strand of NW_025945216.1, from coordinate 211,737 downwards.
AATTTTGTGTGGCGCGTCTCGTGTAGCGCAGCATTCCAGACCGGCGAAGTGGAGCCTGCATTCGTCGTCGTGGAGGTCCAAGGGTAGCAATATAAGCTAAAGTTTGGTCCCGCTGTCTTCATATCGGTCACTCGAGTAACTTCTTGAAGGCTTTTATTGTGGTCTCGAGAGCTGCCAGCTCGACCTCGGCATGCACTTTTTTGCCAGCCGCATCTGCGGCTCGAGACAGATGGAGCCGCTGAGAGCTTCTCCAATTTTTTTTACACAAATGATCTGCATTTGTTTGGAGCTACACGTTTCAAAATTTGCATGTTTTGTGCAATGTGGCTTCGTTTTACCAACTCAAGGTTGCCTATTCTTCTCGGCAAGTTCTGTCATTGGTGCCTAGCAGAGCTCCGGCTGAAAATAACTGGTATAGGTCGATGACAATTTTTCAAATGAAATTTAGGATGGTATCAGTCTTCATAAATTTTTTAATGCTGAAATATCTTGAATTTTATTATTGAAAATGCGAATAATTCTCGACAATGCTTCTTAATATTATTTTATCCCTGCATTTCATTCTTTCATTTTTATTTCCCAGCTAGGCCCAAGAATCAACGTTTCATTGCGGCTCATGACCGTAATTCAAACTCAAACCTTTACGTATTTCGAGAGTAATTCAAAATCCACTTTTGTATTCCACATTTAATATTTCAAGTTCAAGCCCTAACCTTTTCTGGAAATATAAACAAAAAATTAATCAATAAAATGCTAAAGATCACCGGATTACCCTGAATGATAAAATATTTACGACATAAATCAAATAAATCAGTATATAATTATATCTATTCACAATAATATTTACACACGGTAGTCTTTAACCCTTAAAATAAAAAATAGTCACTTAAAAATCCTTCACTAGTACAAGACACGTACCTCCGTCACGTCTCCGCACCAAACAATAACTAACGCAGCGTTCCTAGAGTACCGACGTGAACAGTGAGGTTGTCTCTAAACCTAAAATATCAAAAAATGTCTCCAATTAAAACCCTAACATTCAAGCTCCATAATATCATTGTGACCACGCACGCTTGATGAGTGCAGTTGGCTTCAAATACTTCTTGGAATTGCGGGACATATATAAACTTATGCCGAAAGTGCGAACTGCAAGGGGCTTACATTATCATTTTTTAGTTTTGGCATGGTAGGGTGGTAAAAATTAACCGATATTCTCAGAAGTTATCGGACAGTAGGAAATTGTTCATCAACGATTACTTTCGCACAAAAAACTACATTGATATTAACGATCGCGGTCTCGCTTCCAAGAACTAATCAGAATTGAAAATTAGAGTAGTGAAATATTCAAAGTTAATTTTTTAATCGTTGTTGAAGTAATTGATACGATGACGGTCATGTTGTAGAATTTACCTACGACGCCGAAGATATTGTGTAGACGGCTGTATATGTGTTCATCCATTGTGGGCCACGTACGAAGAGAGCGATATTGTGTCTACGACTGTCCGATGTAGGACGGAACGAAAACCACAACTTTTCTGTAGTCGTTTTCTGGTCATCTAAGGTTTAATCAATTTCGTATATATTTGGATTATTCTGCGGATTGTACTTGTTTTCGCTAAAAATTTAAAAACCGATGATGGAGCTGGTCTCCGAAACATTTTCGTGATGATATGTGGATTTATTTGGAGTTTTTTGTCGTTTTTAAATTCTGAGCTTAGCCATGTCGTGGATACGTACGACGTGGTCCATAAAACATGTTCGCTTATTTCCTTTGAATGCTTTGGAGTTCAGAGTTTACTTTAAGGCAAAGGAGGGCCGGGCGTACGCATTTGAATTTCCAGTGCATTAAATTTTGAGAGTCTTTAATTGCGGACCTGTCGTCTCCACGGCTAAGCTGCTCATTAAACTTTTAGAATAGGTGCTTGAGTATTTAATTCTTGGACACTTTATGCACTCTCCAATAATTTCTGTGATTACTTTGAGCGCATAATTAAAAGAAATTGTTAATCAAGCAACCGAACACATCAATAATTTCGAAACATTAAAACCATTGAGCTGAAATCCACGACTTCATTCCGGTAGTGAGGCTTGTGTACGAATTCTATGCCATCCCCTAATACTTATGTGCTTATTACACATTATAATATATCTGTCATTAATAGGGATAAAAATTATCTGTTTATCAGTACCTTAATAGAAGCGCTATAGCAAGGAATGAGGAAAAAATCATCCTATGAAGATGCTAGAAGTTCACAAGAAATAGTTATCACAAGTTCACCTTATAATAATCTAGCTACGATACGGTCTTTCGAGATGACTAAATAAACTCAAAATAAACAGCATCTCAATTTATACCAATGTAAGAATGAAGAACTGTTTGCCTGGTTTTGGAGCACTCCTAATTATACAAGTCACTCCAAATATACTGAGCATACCTTTTTCGATAAAAGTAGATAATTCACAAAAAAACTACAATAACACCTGTTAACATATTTTCGTCCTCGAATGATATCTTATAACTCATGTCATGAAAATATTTCCCAAATGCACCTCAAGTTATAATATAACATACCATATTTGCATCATAGTAGAGTGCAATTTCTCATCAATCAATTTACAACCTGTTAAATAAGTATATTTCTGTGAGATCGATATCTTTGTGTTGAAGTGTCTAAATGCTATTTATATTTTTAAAGCAGTAGAATAACAACTTAACAAGCCTAAAAAATAAACGTAATGTCATGTGATTACTATTTGTCCTTATATAAACTAAAATCTAATATCTTGAAAATCGTACGCATTCAATTGATGATCGCGTTTAAAACTGTGTACGGAAATCTCCCGAAACGTCCTATCATCTAAAAGTATAGTTTGAACAGAAGAAAACATGAGAGTCTTCTCTTTCAAATGCAAAAATTACGCAAAAAAACTTATCCTGTAATTATCTTAAGACTGGAGGAAAAATCCCGAAAGTCCACGGATCTAGCGCCACTTTACGACCCCATTGAGTATTTCAACGTCTCATTGACTCCAGCGCGTCTAAGATGGGAATTCAGGAATCTAAATAGCTCGCTCTTTGTGATTGATTTTCTGGCTCGGAAATAAAAACCAGCACCGAAGAAGGCGGTCTTCAGCGCCTGTCGTGAATGAGGAAAGTCAGGTAGTGATGAAAAAGTCAAGCCTTTCTAGCCCAATTATTTACCGTTTAATTAAATGTTCCAGCAAAGACATTTTGTCCATAAAAAATGCATTCATCAAATAAATTTAATCCATCATATTGGAAGACTTGTATTATGTTTTAATTCAGATGTAAACCACAATTTTTATGCACTAATACTTCGTATTTTTTTAAATGTTTTTTTTCGTCAGTCGTACTTTTTTCGAAATGAGTTTGGCGTCATTAAATACTCGAAAATTGTTACTTGTAATATTTATGCTTGTTACCTATATTAATAGAGAAACTTTAAACAAAGATACGAAGCGTGCGCATTAAAGCATGAAACAACTCAAGCAATGCGGTTAAAATTCATATGATATTATTCTGGTCTATCGCACGAGTAAAATATATTATTGAGACTGGTTGAATTAGGCACCATTTAGGAAGGCACATCTCGCAATTTATCGGCTGGTCGACCACGCTACAAAACACTGCATCTAAGACGCGGCGCCAGCGAGTCCCAATACCAGCAGATCCCATGGAAGGAAAATTGCAAGCTCTAGGAGCATACGCAAGAGAGAAGAAATGTCCGCCAGAACTGCTCTTAGTTCCATCCTTAGTTGTCCATCTGAAGACCCCGGCAAGTGAGCAGCATCGTTGGAGGTCTTGCCTCCTTCTCCGCGATGTATGGCAGTTAATTAAGCCGGGATACTGGGCCGCTTGTAAAAAATGACGTTACGATCCAGGCCTAAAGCTCTCTATTTATGGGTCCTTGTGTGTGAGGCAAATGACCGGGAAAAATTAATAGAAGGGATGCCAATAATTCGACCCATTTTCTACTGCTATCACGCTTCATTGACTACTTGGTCTTGAATGTGCACTTGTAAAGCGGTTAGTGCCTGGACCCACAGGACACCACGCATGCCTCTTATTATGAAGCAGCTTGAGTCTGCTGGAGAGGTTCTTCTTATTCGGAACGTCGTGCGAACAGTCCTCTCGAGCTTCTACAAGTTCATCAAGATTAACTTTTTAATTGTGAATTTCTAATCACCCTAATAGATACCACTGACTGGCCAAAGAAACATAATATCTGAGTGCAGCTTCGTGCACTTGGAAATTAAAATGTAAAGTTTAGTTAAGCCTTCTCAGTTTATTTGTTTATAAACAATTGATTAATGTGAATAATTTTATCACGCGTTTTAAATTCTAATACGTTTTCCTTCCTAGACATCACAGAAGTTTATATATATTTGGAGAATATTTATTCGCATATTCAACTGGAAATACAGCCTGCGAAGTATTAAAACAGGATACACTCACATTGGTTGCTGGGCGGCTGCGATCCATCTGAATAACAATCTAAGTTAAGTTAAAATCAAGCTCAATAAATAAAATATTCCTATATTATTTAATGTTACTGAACTCGAGTGAGTATGAATTTAAAAGTTGTTCCATTTTAATTTTTATTGATTTGTTTTATATTTTAGGCACCCATTGAGCTGTTACGGACGTTTATGAATGCTGTAGTTATGCTGCCAACAATTCAATTTACTGTACTAGAAACGAAGACTCTTTTCCTCTTCCGGTTTCCCAGCAATCTTCTTCTCTGGCCTCCTTACTAGCACCATTAGTGACATCACAACTCAAACATTGCTAGCCGGTACACGCGGATAAATAAGTTATTTCATCTCGGCATTTAAAAGAATTATTACGATAATTTCATTCTTCCTTTCTGTGGAAATGAGTTTAAATCAGATATGCAACGAAGAAAGTTACTTTGTGAACAAAGATCTGATTTAATAATTTAAAAAGTTGTCACGGCCTTAAATTGGATGGAAAAGATCTTTACCATCTAATATTACGAACGATGAAAAATTCCCGTTACTCATGGTTGTAGATATAGTACTGCTGGCATACGTACTGATTCGGGCTAATAAATACATGTTTCTGGTACTAACTACATGCAATACACATATCTACAATCAATGAATACATAAAGTTGCCATAACAGGCCAGGAACACGATACTGCAAATATCAGTGGAAACGGCGGCGAAGAAATATCTCGATAGCGTCGTGGACATTTACGTTGACCGCCACGCCGAAGATCACAGCAGAACGACAACAAAACGCAGGCTCGATGATAGGGAAGCCAAATGCACGACCCAGCACGGGGCTTCTCCCTCTGATGACCACATAAACGAACGCTATCGAGCCAAATACGCGTCCACTTCTGCTCACTGCTCCTGTCACTGCTGGAATGCATGGCCATTGCAACTGTCAAGGACCCTTGCCGTTTTACCAATTGAAAATCAAGCTTGACTGACAATAGCTCAGCTCAAGCATTCCTACGAATGGCTTTTATATCAGAACTGACATGCTACGGGATTGAAAACTTCAAGAGTCTGTCCGGTAACACCTCTGAGCTTGTTGCACAAATTTGTCAAGAAATTATCTAGATCTTGAACCAAATTTTAAACAAATTAACTTCTGTAATGAACCTTAGTTATGAATGCAACATTTTAGCGGTGAGACTTCATCACCACTTAATTTAAATCGTATTTGAATCAAATTTGAATCATTTCAATAGCTGTAATTTATTACAACACTTCTCTTTAACTTCACTTGTTGTCTGTTTTTTGTCTGTCTGCTACAAATCTTTTAATCAATATTAAACACACTTCTACCTGTCCAATTGATCTAAAATTTTGCACACTTGCGTAAAGTTGAAGACAATGCATGAATCAATAAACAGAATATATAATTTTGAAATTCAAATTTTTTTTTTGTAATTTGAAGAATTGAAAAATAATTTTTTCTTCTACAAATCTTATAATCGATATTCAACGCACTTCTTTCTACCTGTCCAATCAATCTGAAATTTTGCACACTTGTGCAAAGTTGAAAACAAGGCATGAATCAATTGATAGAATAAATAATTTTAGAAATTTACTTTTTTAATATATTAATATTAAAAAAATAAAAATTATTTTTATTAATATATTGAAATAAAATTAGAAATTCATTGTAGATGTGTAACATAAGAGACACTATTCTTTAGAAGTGTTGTCTTTAAAAAGTAATTTTTAAACGCATTTTATTTATTTAAAGTCACATTCAAATAACGGCAATAGTTCAACTATAGTGACGTCAATCACTGTAGAAAAGCGATATATTTAACACCATCTCTAAGGTTATACCAAAATATATTATGCGGGCGCAGGCTCAATTTTAATACGTCGCTTTATTTTTAGTTTATTTGCAAAACCTTAATTCAGTTGCAGTTCATTAAGTACTATGCGCGATATTATTTTCAACATATACGTTTCAGCGTCAAATAACATTCGTCCTTATTTAATTTATTTATACAGAAGGAACAATATAGCAATAGAAGAATTGATCACAAAAATCTTATGGATGACGAAATGTCGTGAATGCGACAATGTCAAGACGAATGCGAAATGTCGCATTCTGCCATACTTAAATGTTTGCGGCCGGAACATGTTAAAAAGTACAACTTAGAGCTATTCTGTCAGTAAACGGAGGAAACCTTCACTTCATTAAATAAATCAATTGATGAAATGACATCCAAATGTCTGCGCAGAGTCAAAACACACAAAGGAAAAGCAGCAATTGGTGTGAAAGTCTCAGCCTCATTCATTACTCACACTTCGCGCCTCAGCCCAGCCGCCTCACTCATTACTCACGCCTCGGCCTCATTTGCCTGCTGCCTCTGACGCCTGCGTCATGTGTTGGTGACGCCTGCGTCGTGTGTTGGTGACGCCTGCGTTATGTTGTAGTGCTGTGAAACTTATTTCACAATCTAAAATTCATCTGATCACGCGAAATTTAGGAATATTCTGACAACTTAAGCGTTTCCTTCCATCACGAGGCCCATTGAGCACTGCGACAATGCTTAAGTTATTGCTTTTTAAATGGAAATGACATCGTTGTGATTAAATATAGTGTTCTTTTGTAGCGGTTTGAGAGGCGTTGGACCGTTTAGTGGTCGGGACCTCACTCTGTAAAAGGTGTCATCTCTAGCACCAGCATCTGTACAGACCTGTGCCTCATTAGAAAAGACTTCAAAGTTGGTGCGCTTTTACAGCCACGTTCCCCCATTGTAGGAGATGACGCTTGAGTTGTTTGGTGCTTTACAGAATTTGTGTGTCTGGTCTTTGCTGAATTACCGAAATGCTCTCGACGCGTCGTCGGGATAAAGCCGTCGGAGTTTTTCAGGAAGTGTGTTGGTAGGTTCTTATTGTATTGCTGGTTGCTTAAAAAGCGGTGCTGTTGATGAGACATGAAGCTCATATGATGTCTTCTCCAAAACATGGAATAATATTATTGCGAAATTGCTATTTCTTTATACACATTAATCCATTAACACTAAATAAAACTATTGAAATTTCATTCTGATTTTCAAGACATATAGCTGTTAATGGTCATAAATTAATTTTTTATTGAGCAATTAATGTTTGCAACAATATAGTTGTTAATAGTTATATTGCGATAGCGTTGAACTCCCCCCAAAAAAGAATCAGATCTCAAAATAATCTCACAACATCGTTGATAGATATATATTTAATTGCCTCGATTATGCAAACGAATTGCAATCAAACAAAATAGGATTCAACATACATTTTTTATTTAATAAGAACTACGAAGATCCTGAAACTTCAATATTCATACTTTTAAAAATACATCAAAGCAAGAAAAAGGTGCAGATAGATGAATCCGATATACACGAAGGCGTATTTTGCTCAACAAAACAGATAATTTCTCGAGCTCCAGCATTTGTGACGCGAACGTTGCCTAGCGATTTTTGCTGAATTACCGAAATGCTTTCGACGCGTCGTCGGGATAAAGCCGTCGGAGTTTTTCAGGAAGTGTGTTGGTAGGTTCTTATTGTATTGCTGATTGCTTAAAAAGCGGTGCTGTTGATGAGACATGAAGCTCATATGATGTCTTCTTCAAAACATAGAATAATATTATTGCGAAATTGTCTCTCTTTCTTTATATACATTAATCCATTAACACTTAACAAAACTATTGATATTTCATTCTGATGTTCCAAACATATTGCTGTTCATGGTCATGAATTAATTTTTGATTTAGCAATTAAAGTTTGAAACAATATAGTTGTTAATAGTTATTTTGCGATAGCGATTGAATACTCCAAAATTTAAATGATATCACAAAATAATCTCACCTGACCTTCGATAGATATATATTTTATTGCGTCGATTATGCAAACGAATTACAATCAAACACAATAGGATTCTACATACATTTTTTAAATTGATAAGAACTACTATGATCATGAAACTTTAATATTCATCATTTTAAATTACATCAAAGCAAGAAAAAAAAGAGTGGAGTAATGAATCCGACACACCACGGCGTATTTTACATAACGAATAACAGATAATTTCTCGAGCTCCAGAATTGTGACGCGAACGTTGCTGCTGTCTTGGGCCTAGCGATACTTCTGCTTTGATGAGGCCTGAGTCTTTATCTTATAAAACGAGTCTTTGCGATAAAGACGATTAGTTGTCTGCGACAAATACGATTAGTTGTCTGCGATAAAGACAAATCTTTATCTGTGATAAATACGAGTCTTTATCGGTGCTATTGGCAAGCTCATAAAGAGCAGCTTTTCTATGCAACATGATACATGCTTAGTGAACGTGAACACTTCGTCGGTCACTTGCAGATCAGCTGATTATGTTTCTTTACGATATATTGAAAATTAATTTGATTAACAACATGATTCTTAATTTAATTAAGTCAAGTAAAATAATCAGCAAATGCGTCCGAAAAAAAGATTTGGTTGTAATGGATATTTTGTACTTTCCTTTCGCGCATCTGCCTGGAATGTTTTATTAATTTTTCAAATAATTAGGAAACAGAAGGTATATTCATTTAAAACACGGAATGAATAATTAAATATTTACGCATTAATTTCTGGATTTAAATCGCGATAAAATATCGTTATAAGATTTACAACAAATTTTCGACATGAATATTTTCAAAATCTACGGATATTGAAACCAATACTTAAGTATCTCAGTTGGCGAGGTCATTTTAAAATCTTTTAACCGTGTCAAGAAGTTATAGCAATTATACTCATTCAAAATAAATATCAAAAATATTTGCTTATATTGCTAAATTTAACTAGAAAAATATTAAAGAGGAATCACTGACCGTGAATGGCATTTCAAAGCCATATTGCCAAAGTGTCAAACTCAATATAACATTGTATTCTCAGCTGTGTTTTAGATCGAGCGAAGTGCTAATTAAGCTAATCCACACAAACAAAAAAGTTTATTAATAAATTCACGCACAAAAAATGGTCCGAACAACGCACTCCTTTATATCACTACCCTACCGTCATTTATCACTACCATCAATAAACAAAGCACTAATATAATAGTGACCAGTCAAAAACTAGCAGGCGATGGTGCCTTATTGGCGGCCTAATAGAGGCTAAGTATCGGCGCCGATATTAGGCTTCATAAATCGTTGATTAAAGTGGATGACTTAGTAATCGTTACTGTCTAGAAATGTTTCGCAAAGTTCATGCACGTATTAAAAATTCTATCCTGAAAAAACTGCCAGCTTTAGTTTGATAATGACAAACAAACTGGAGAATGTTTTCGTATAAGAAAAAACAAGCGTTGGAAGCTCTAGAGGGGCTAAAATATGAAGAGGAGCTTCATGACAGGACGCTGGGCTAAAAATGGTAATAGAGCGCGCAATGTGCGCGGCCTGCAATATACATTAGAGTTACTGCATTGCATTATTGCCGCACACCTGCCGATATTGCGGCGAGCAGCAGCCACACGCAGCCACAGCGACGTCGCGGCCCGTCCTCGCGCTGCCGAGCTGTGACACCGCGGTGACAGCATAGGTTCCACACTCAGAGTCCAGGGCCTATACTTTCAAAAAAAGTTAAGAGATCGTAAGTTCATCAGCCAATCATTGACGGCCTTTCAAGTAAAATCCACCAATCATAGACAAGAAAATAGAGCGTAAGTACTTACGTTCACTTGCGAATTTTGAAAGTATGGCCCATGCTCGTTAAGATTTCCTTTGCAATTTCATATCTAGCAATTTTTGAGTACAATCGTAGTGTGTCTCACCATTATAAATGGTCTTTAGGGTTTTTATTCTTCTCGTAATATTCTGCTATTTCCTCGCTGCTCGACACACGGCTACAGGAATCGAGCCAACATCTTCCTTAACCTTAAAAGGATGGAAATCGTTTTTGCGCACCCGAGAGTCAAAAAATTAGGTGACACTCATTGGCATCGCACATCTCAGTAAGAACAGTGTTAAAAAATATACACACTATTAAAACAGAAACCGTCCTACTCAAGACCAAAACCTCGCCGGATATTCAGAGGAAGGCTCGGTTCTTTACTGAGATTGTGACTAGACTTAAAGACGTATGAAGCAAGAAGTTTATAAAATAGAAAAATAACGATTAGAATAAATAATAGGAACAAAATTCTAGCTGCAGCATCTGAGCTACTGAACCTGAAAAATAAAAAAATCACTAACCAAATATTTACATAACTGGAAGAGACACAAGTGCGGATATACTGGGAAAACAAGACTATAACACTACACTGTTATAACTGGTTCTTATTTATACACTAACAAATGCAGCGCCTAAACTGCACACACAGAACTATGTGCTCACTAATTAGGTCAATGTGGTTTCGTTCTGACGACGCTAACACAGAATTCAAAGCAGTCAACCAATTGCAGCTGATCCCCAACTGCATGAATGTTACCTGCTCCTCCAACTGCTCCCAGGCAGAGTACCTGTGTAGAGTACTAATTAACTTTCTGTCCAATCGGAGCGTTGTTTGAATTTTAATAAATGATTATAAAATTAAATTTTATTATATGATTGTTCGTTATTTTCAATGAAAAGCAGAACAAATTTATCGAGAAGCTTCAAATGCGCCTCAAATGCCATATTAAAAAATAATTGCGATAAATTTTCATTAATAATTGATGCGCCAACTGTGACGGTCATAATTTGAGGATATTTACAATGATTTTTAAATAAGCATAAATAATTTTAAAACGCACTGAAAATACTTTTGATAAGTAAACTAGATCAAACTGCAAATATAAATCCAGACGTTTCAATTTGAGGATTCGATGCCAGGATTTTAATATATTAAAATTACACGCATGATCATAAATAATAGTTTCCTTTATCTTTGTTCTACTCTGAACAGCATCTTGCTTTTTCAATATGTTGCCGTCTAAGCTCGATAAATCTTTAGGTCTATAATGAAAACAATATTGTGATAATCAAGATCTGTTGCAAGGCTCAAACAATATCAATCATGAAATGTCGTCATTCAACGACAGCAGGAAGATAAAGCATCAGATTTGTAAGATTTTATGTACGAGGTTTATCCTCTTTATTTGCTGCATTTTTAACGCACCACGTGTTGAACTTATCAACGTCATGCGTCTCTAAATTGTGCAACGGAAGAATAAAGTAAGAGCTTTCTTCTGGAGACTTCGTGGGAAATTCGTTCTCAAATACTGAAACTTACCCGCAGTTCAATAAACCATTAACTGTCGTACAACAAGAGTTTGCAACTATTTCAATTAGTACATTACTAAGACATTGAAATGCTTTTGAAGTCTTAGGATGCCTGAAGATATCCTTCCCTTCGAAGCCCAATTCATAACTCAGTGGCAGTGTTCAGAGAACAGGTCTTGACGAACATGAACAGCTGTCACGGATCTCTCCCTTGCCCCCAGTTTTTAGCATTTAACAAAGATTTTATTTTAGCAAAGATTTGATCGCTCCCACGACCCAGTTTTTAGCAAAGATTTCCACGTTTGCAGAAAAATTCGGGATGGCGCGCAGAAAAGCGCGAGGCGCCGCAGCAAAGCAGATTACGAGGGTGACGCACAAAAGGATGCGAGTCGCAGGATTAAAGTGGGATAACAGAAAGAATTACGCCAGGATGTCGGGATCAGGCGCGAAATGCTGCACCGCGTTCTGCGTATACAATAAATGATCTCTGTAAAAATAAATACNCTACATCAACACGCCTGCTACATCGCATCGACTGCTACATCAACACGCCTGCTACATCGCATCGACTGCTACATCAACACGACTGCTACACGACTGCTACATCACATCGACTGCTACATCAACACGACTGCTACACGACTGCTACATCGCCTTCACCATATACACTGTACACTACAGGGTGTACACTACATCGCACCGCCATCATCATGTACACTGTACACTACAGGTTTTAAACAAAACCTGCCCAATCAATCGGGGAATTCGGGATCGCAGTAGAACTTTCAATTGCCAAAGACAATTTTTACGGTCAGCCTTTGGTACAAAANGGTTGTAGACTACATCGCCCCATCATCATCATGTACACTGTACACTACAGGTTGTACACTACATCGCACTGCCATCACCATGTACACTGTACACTACAGGTTGTACACTACATCGCCCCATCATCATCATGTACACTGTACACTACAGGGTGCACACTACATCGCACCGCCATCACCATGTACACTGTACACTATAGGTTGTAAGCAAAACCTTCCCAATAAATCGGGGAATGCGGGATCGGAGTAGAACTTTCAATCGCCGAAGACAATTTTTACGGTCAGCCTTTGGTACCGAATTTCAGAAATATTAAATTTTTCATTTTTTTCATCAACGAATGGAGTAGGAATTAAATTGCAGAATTTCCGCTCGGTAACTTTCATTACTGTCGATACTTAGTGGGTGAAACCAATAAACGATTGTTCGCTAATTTAGACTAAACATTGCACGCTGAAAACTTGTCTCTGATTGAGCATCCGAATTAAATTCTTCACATTTTAATTCACGTTGAGTTGTAAATTGAACTTTCAACAGAAATTTTCTCGAGCCTAATTACCAGCATCCCTTGTCGAAGCGAATGCGAACTTATTTTGTTGTTCTTTGAGCATTTTTACACAGACTTCTTCATCAAACTTTTGTACCCGGTGGAACATTTTAGCCGAATGGGAACCTTTACAGGCGGTTTTATGAGCCGCACTTACAATATTTCCTGCTTGCAAAATACTGCATTAACGTTGGTGCAGATACGCATATATATTAAGGTTCAATGATCAATATATCAAAATATACTCTGTGTATCTTAGATAAATATTTCGATCACCACTAATTGGTTACGTGGATTGGATTTGTAGTTCATCCGTATTCCATTGGAGGTTAAGCTTCAAACCAATGAACTGGTATAGCACAGTTATCGATAAATCTTTCCTCAGAAGTGACGACACTTGAACTGAAGCTGCAAAAGACGAAGTGTACCTCAGGTGCACATCACATGAAGCCTCCTTTCTATTAACGTCACCAACAAGAAGCGATGTGACGCATCACTGCTACACGTGACGCGCATCGAGGCCGCGGGAGGCGCTGGCGTCGCGAGGTCAGCGTCGCGTGAAGCGTTAATTCGATCTCGGCGCTCGGCGCGGACTCAATCAATAAGCAATTATCGGCTACGCGTCCTGTCTTGATGCGGGCTGCAGATCCGCACTACCGGGACTGCACCTTCAGATGCGATTAAAGTCATTGTTTGCGATGATCTAGCTACGATGTTGCAAAGATACTTATGGGATTTTCTTGATTCTCTAAAAAATATTTTCATATTCTTTTGACAAAATACAGAAAATACATTTTCTCATTATGTAGTTAAGAATGGATCTACTAAAAACTTGTTTGATAATTGAAGCAGTTTTAATTATTGCCTATTTTGAAAATCTAAGGATGCCAGCTACACTTGGCCCATTATAACGTCGTGAGATCAAAGGAACCACAGCCTCAAGTTACGACATAAATGCGTCTTACAGCGAGTGCGACGCGTTGCAGATATGCAGGTGTTTGCTGCAGTTGCAGGCATATTGGCAGGGTCTGCACCCAAGCAGGGATAACTATTCGAATTGCTGCACGCTGCACTGGCTTAACACGCCATGCTTCACTGCCCGCCGCGACGCTTTGATGGTCACAATATAAGACCAAAACTGAAGACCAGGCCAGGCGTGTAGACCACAGCATTCACTCATCAAGTCATATAATCTCATGTAATTAATATTTCTCTTGTATATTTCCGTAGGAAGTCATCAATACCCATCCTTTACACAGNTGCAAGTCCATTACACAGCGCTGAGACTGCAAGTCCATTACACAGCGCTGGGACTGCAAGTCCATTACACAGCGCTGGGACTGCAAGTCCATTACACAGCGCTGAGACTGCAAGTCCATTACACAGCGCTGGGACTGCAAGTCCATTACACAGCGCCTAGAGTGTAAGCCCATTACACAGCGCTGGGACCTACATCAGCTCGAGCACTCGTCACTAAAGGAGGCACTGAGACTTTAATTAGAAGCGACTTCACTACACGATTGTGCGGCAGATGAAGCCTCATTAACTTTTTAATGAGAATGAAAAGGGAAATTTTGGTTTTGAGAGCCTTAGGTTGTGGAGCCCAAGTAACGACGCTCACGTCACTAGGCGGTCCCCTGCTGTAGTGCAGTCGCTCACGTCCTGAGGGCATGTGTAGGGAGAAAGGCTCTCATGTAACCTGCTTGATTTCATGCTGGAATTATTTCTCACCTTTAATCGTTTGTAGAAGTAGTGATATTAAATATAGTCTGTAACCACTGCACTATGAATAAATTTGAGTTTGTCTCTGAACTCCGGAAGATTTTAACATTTATTTCATTTTTATCGTGAGTATTTGCGTGTCTTTAAAAAATAACAATTACTCTAAAATGAAAAACTATAGGAGTTTATTATCTATGACATTGATTTTCGGAGATGCGTCCAGCTAAACGATTTAAAGCCTGGATTGGAATTAANACTTAGTTTGAAAGCATTTTCTTCTAAAAACACAGCCTAACTTTAGCTATACTTTGTTTAATAAAGTCTGCGACAAAGAAATGATGTACTAATAAGGGCTCTGCAACCTTCACTGTGCCAAAGCAAGCGTCAAAGACAAACCATTGGATGTTGTTTCCTAAAAAATTTCAATATATAATTAACAATTTTACCTGCCCTCATTTAATAGGATAAAAAACTATCAAATAGATTTGAATTAGATACGATACAAGATCCTTACATAATACTTACATTGAAGCTATCCATATAATGCAACATATGACTTCTGGCAGGTCAACACGACCCAGACACGCCCATGCCGAGCTTCATGGACACCGTTGGCAACATCACCGTCATCAAGGGCAGGGACATCACCTTCACCTGCATCGTCAAGCACCTCGGCAAATATAAGGTGAGTCTCAAACATCACCGTCATCAAAGGCAGGGACATCACCTTCACCTGCATCGTCAAGCACCTCGGCAAATATAAGGTGAGTCTCAAATATCACCGTCATCAAAGGGCAGGGTTACCTCCTGCACCTCGTTTGGAGGATAGCCGATAATTAAACAGATGGATGAGAGGTGGAATGATATCACAGGATTAGATCGCCGTGCCTGTAGCAGGTGCAACAAATGGAGACAAATTGAAAGTAAGCTAGGATATTCTTTTCATGGTGCATATAAGTTTTTAGTGAATTACCAGACCTATTGTAGTGGATTAATATATGTCTAAACATGACCATGCACCCACTATACAGAAACAAACGGTTGCTAAGCAGGAGAGTCGCGCATGGAACATAGGAGCTTTTTATGCCACTTCATCCGAGAAAACATTCGAACTTTATGAAAATTATCGCAAGGGGACATAAAAAAACATTTTTTTGTTCAAATTCAGAGAATTTCAGTTAAATTTATCAGAAATTCAGGAATACTTTGTAAATAGAAGTTTTGAAAAGTTTTCAGGCGATCAGAAAATATAAATAGTATAACGTAGCAAGCAATAATATTTGATGCCGAGAATTGCATTGATCGCTTGAATTAAGGTTAATTAAGTGAGCGCCGGAGGATGCTCGAAGCGCTGCAGTGTCAGCAGAACATAAGCAAAGCGCTGAGCCATGCCACCATAAATGCCTGTATTAAATAGCGCAGTTTTTACACAGAATTGTTTCAGTGATGCCGCCTCTGAGATTAATTAAAGCCGGACAGCTGAGCTCTGACACGCACTCCCTGTCATGGTGATGACCGTGCTGTGCTGTGATGCTGTGCCGTGCTGGTATGTTGTGCCGTGCTGCTGTGTAGTGCTAGTATTCTGTGACAGTACTACCATGCAATACCGTAGCAATGCTGCTTTGCCATGCTGTGGCAGTGCTGCCATGCCATACCGTAGCAATGCTGCTGTGTCATTCTGTTGTGGAGATCTCCAGTCAGAGTCGATGCTGTGCAGCTCTGTGGTAGGTGCTGTGTCGGGATATCTGTCAGCGCCGATATGCTGTCATAATTCTCTGCCTTTATTCTACAGTGCTTGCACGGAGCATTTCGTTATCTGTATCGCCACATCCCATGTTGCTCATGATTGTTCTGGGTTTGTTGAATTTAAGGCTAAACGCCTGGAAAAGTTATGGTGGGGAAAAAAACTTTGAAACATAGACATAAATCAAATCAAAAGCAAAAATTAATTGAGACGCTCTATAGTAAAACTCTAGACGTCTTCCGCACGTACAGGAAATGAAACAAATAGACATAGTGTTAACTTAATATACACACTCGCATTTTTCTTACCATGCAATACCGTAGCAATGCTGCTGTGTCATGCTGTGCATGGTAGTAATACCATGCAATACCGTAGCAATGCTGCTGTATCATGCTGTGCATGGTAGTAATACCATGCAATACCGTAGCAATGCTGCTGTGTCATGCTGTGGTGGAGATCTCCAGGCAGTGTCGAGGCTGAGCAGCTCTGTGGTCGGTGCTGTGTCGAGATATGTCTGTCAGCGCCGATATGCTGTCATAATTCTCTGCCTTTTATTGTACAGCGATAGCACGGAGCCTTTCGTTATCTGTGTCGCCACATCCCATGTTGCTTATGATTGTTCTAGCTTTGTTGAATTTAAGGCTAAACGCCGGAAAAAGTTATGGGTGGGGAAAAAAACTATGAAACATAGACATTAATCAAATCAAAAGCAATAATTAATTGAGACGCTCTATAGTAGAACCCTAGACGTCTTCCGTACAGGAAATAGAACAAATAGACATAGTGTTAAGTTAATATACACACTCGCATTTTTCTTGTAGCGGAAGCAATTTTTTTATAGATTATATCACTACAGAGGTCAGTAATCTAATAGGCTCTTTTCCTTGGACCTTGCACGAAATGGATTTACTCGACAAAATAAACTACAAGAGACAGGACAAAGCACTAACATTCTTCATAGAACAAATACGCCTCACGATAGGTTCAATAAACGTAATATTGAGGAAGTTCACGGAAATGATATTAATACATAGAAAAGCATATAATGCGAACCATTCTCCATTGCATACGTTGAAGTACGTAGCATGACCGGGCTGTTGGGCATTGCAGTGGATGCACTGCGAGGTGATGTGTCGAAACTGTACAAAACTTTTCCAGGTTGATGTTGCACCGTGCTGCTCGATGTACAGGTCTAGACCCTGTGCGTACAGTGCACTTTTGTGTCTGGGAAGTGCAATACTTATGAGTAGTTTTGTGTATTTTAGTTGCATTATTTTATATTTTTGTGCTGTAGTTTGGCCCAACACTGGAGAAATGAGTTCCATTTGTGTAATTTTAAAGCTGAAATCATGTACCACAGTTATTATTTGGGAGTTTATTTATTTATTAGAGGAAATACAATTTCTTTCTGTGTGGGACGATGCCTAGCATTTAGGCCTGGCAATTAGGCCTGAGTGATCTACTTTTTAACCTACGAAAAACCTTTAATAGTTGTAATAGCTTAATAAGGACAAATGATTTATTATATAAGAATATTTTCAGTTTTCAGTACATTGAATTTAAGGGTAATGTGAAAATTCAATTAAGCAGGTATTTGATATTAGGAAATGATCAATAACACTACATATCTTAGGTGGGCATTGTAATATTGTTGATCTAACCTCCCATGATCTCGTAATGATGAAGTTTTAATAATACCATTAAATATTTAATCGCGATTTTGTGATGTGTCGAAACTGTACAAAACTTTTCCAGGTTGATGTTGCACCGTGCTGCTCGATGTACAGGTCTAGACCCTGTGCGTACAGTGCACTTTTCTGTCTGGGAAGTGCAACACTTATGAGTAGTTTTGTTTATTTTAGGTGCATTATTTAATATTTTTGTGCTGTGGCATGACCTAACACTGGAGGAATGTGTTCCATTTGGGTAATTCTAAAGCTGGAATCATATACCATATGTTATTATTTGGGAGTTTATTTCTTAATTAGAGGAAATACTATTTCTTTCTGTGTAGGACGATGCCTAGCATTTAGGCCTGGCAATTAGGCCTGAGTGATCTACTTTTTAACCTACGAAAACCTTTTGATAGTTGCAATAGCTTAATCGGGACAAATGATTTATTATATAAGGAAAATTTCCGTCAGTTTTCAGTACATTGAATTTAAGGGTTATGTGACAATTCAATTAAGCAGGTATTTGATCTTAGGATATGATCAATAACACTACATATCGTAGGTGAACATTGTAATATTGTTGATCTAACCATCCATGATCCCGTAATGATGAAGTTTTAATAATACCAATAAATATTTAATCGCGATTTCTGTGATACATATCTCCATAACTCATGTTATCTTAATATGCTGTAACAAAATATGATGCTTCAATAGCCTTGTATTGGTGACAATATAAATTTCCATGATACGAATTTTACTATAAAATTCCCGTAAAAAACTTTTTTTCAAAATAAACCTAAGACTTTGGTATATATTTACAAATGTGTCCATTTCATTGCAACACCACAAACACTTATCTTCAACATGAAAATATTAAAGCATTATTCCGTTCACGTTCCATCTCAAAAACAACAACAGAACAATTTCCCGGAACAGTGTGTCAAATAGGAGCAAGTAAAAAATATTTTGACAGCAATTTTTGAGACACCCAAAATATTTTTCCGTCACGTAACAATATTTTAGAGATTCATAAACATTTTTTTCGTCACTCCTAACAATTTTTTCGAGAAAGAAAATATTTTTCTGACACTTAACAATATTTTTTAGACTCCCAAAACATTTTCATGTAACCTAAAAATATTTCAGAGACTCCTACATTTTTTTCAGACACCTAACAATATTTTCGGGACTGGACAAACAATCTGACGGAAGCCTGAAAGCACGAGCGAAAGTCAGCTCGATTGAGGGCTCGTAAACTGACGTCCGGTCAATGCCGCAAACAACACAAAATGCTTCCAATAAAACACGTCCATATCAAATCACGCCGTAACTTTAAGTCCCCTATTCAATTTCTATGTAAATCCGCGGTAGCCTCTTGTTGTTGCGACATTCCCGGCCCGGGACGGTAGTGGTCCTGCCGATCGAGTCGGGCCGCTGGCTCGCACTCGCTCATTTGAAAAATTCCCAAATATCTATTTATATTGAAATATTTTTTATATTCTCTGTGGTTTGAGCAGTTACGTGTAATTTTCTATTTAAAAATTTTTCCTCAGTGGTAATAAAAATATATATTTTTTAACATCATCAACGAAGTCTTATTTGAGGAATAGAATGAAGGAAAAAAAGCAAATCATCATCAGAGGACCTCAGAATGAACTGATTCAATTTTTCAAGTCGATTCATTTAAAGGGCAAGTAGCTTTAATTTATCTTTCCATTTTCATTGCAGCATTCATTTGTCTACTCTCGTCTACCACATATATTTTATTAAAAAAACATCAGAAACGCAAGCTTATATTCCAGGAGAGTTAATTAAGAAAAGTTCAGTTTCGTAATCAAGCCAAAACAAAGAAGCCTCCTCGTAGTGTCCGCAGCTCTCATTAAAACAATTAACTTTTTAATCCTTGACACAAACAGACTCTGAAGTGAAGCGCCAGAGTTCTTAAGGACACACACAAGTCCGAAATAAAAGTGCTCGATTAGGCTGGAGTCTGCAGCTCCGTAAAAAGGCATTAGGTGAGATTGACGGTTGAGATCGAGGGGAGAACTTTGGGTCAATGTCGGCTGACTGCGCTAATGCGGCGCTGAAGACGCGCATCCGGCGGTGAGGACGCTTGTTAGACGTTGAATACGTTGAAACTTGAAGAATGAACATGACGTTGAAAACGCAGATACGATGTTGAAAGCGCAATCTGGACACAGCTATGTTGAAGCTATAAAAATGATCCTGATGCCGAAGAAGGTTATCAGACGCAGATGACGCTAAAAATGCAGTAAAAACGCTAACCAAAGAAAATCGATATGCGGAACGACGTTAATCTGATCTTGTCGATTTGCTGCACGTCAGGCTGACAGCATCTACCCGCAGCTGATGTTAGTTTTCTTTCGAACTTATTGCGCATGCGTAGAGATAATGATGTCGATTGCATACAGAAAAATAACATCCATTTTTAGGAAATTTAATGCTGAGTCTATGCTCAGCGTCCGAGATATGATATGGAAACCCCCGAATTTGTTATGTTAATCGCAGAAGTTTACCTTAAATTAAGAGAATGGTTCCCAAAGTACAGGGTGCGCCCCACCGGTGAAAAGCGATGGTATAAACGTGACTTATAGCGAGAAAATTATTCTAGTTTCCACAACTTCGATTTAAACTTTTTTTTACAGTGAAAAAGTGAAGGTTTTCTATTTGCCTCGAAGGTGACAATAAATAATATGATATAATGCCTTCGCTTCTCTATGACTTCTAAAGGAATCCTATTTTTTCATCTACATGACCTTGAAATTTTAATCCTAGCAATTTCAACTTATCATGAGACGTGGAGATGACACTATCAAGTTGATAGGTAATCTTTCAGGTATATTTTTGTATTCAGCGGGACATGAGTGGTGCGAAAAGTCCCACTAATTCAAATAGGGAATGACAAAAAATGTTAGGGAGCCACATGCCAATAGCGATGAATAACAATTATCTTACCAATAATCTGCTTTCGTTCATAGAATTTAAGCTCGCGCCAGTTGAGATGGACAAGCAATAAAAAGTTATATCACTAGTGCTTGAGATTCTGAATGTGCAATGCCGGATTTTGCATGATGACTGATTTCGAGCACAGTTTGGCTAGAGTTCACGTTAATAACAAATCACTCCAATTGAAGCTCCTCCATTGAAAGTTTATTTGTCGCCTCTCAAGTCAATTTATTTATGTGATAAGCGAATATATGCTTCAATTTTATGTGGAGGACTTAGAATCAATAAATGTATTTATTAACGACCTAACTATAAAATTTGACCAGTATTGTAATGGATGTAGTATGGATGTAATATGGATGTAGTATGGATGTAGTATGGATGTAAATATAATGCACATTAATCTGAAAGAATTCATTTATAAATATTTTTAAATTTTGAATTAGAATGAGAGCGTAAAAATACCTGAAGTGATGTACGTATTCATTGACTGAAAATTTTAAAGATATAAAGGCTTATATCTGGCTGCAGGAAGATATAAAAAATTTTATTTTATTTGTAATGAAGTGAAGGGAGACTGGAAGTGAACACAGGGATGGAAGTGAGAAGAGTTCAGCCGCCGGACACCGGAGAGCAATTAAGACTCCGGAACTTGCACGGCAACTTTTTCCTCTCGCTTTTGCCATGTCCTAGGCTTCCCACGTCACATTATGTGTAATCAAGTTCATTATTACACAATTATTTTATTGCATCTAATTTTCTTGCTATGATCTATTTTATAAAATGTTTTTCTGAAAACTTGCCTGTTTCTTTTCCTCAAATGATCATTTTGACCAACATTTATTCGATTTGTGTACACTAAAACTTTCCTAAAATAATCTACAAAATAATTGACAATTATCACAGTGCTCGAGCGTTTAACTCTTATTGATTAGTCCTGCAACACACACGCAAATCATAATCTTTGATTTGATTTAAATTTTTATATAAAATTTGATTTTCCTTTATACATCAAACGACTGGTTTGTGCTTTATACGCATGAGAAATTACCTCAACGTTGTTTCGTACACATTCTCGATCAGCCATCAAATACAATTTCTACTAATAAAGATTATGAGACATCCAAAATTACCTATTTCAAATAGCTGAAAATAATGTTTATCAATTATATATTTGTTTTGCCGAAACCCCACGAAGTTCAATTTCTGAATTTACACAATTTGGCAGGAAGAAGCTCTAAAACCTCCAAGCATCAGAGACAATATCTTGGCGTGCATATTCCGTTCAGCAGTCTACCACCTCAAAGTAATGATTGTACTTTGGATGTCTCGTGTTGTAGTTAACACGTAGCAACATTAATGATCTGTCGATAACTGAGATACTCAATTGCCACTGAGGTTAAGGAGCAAATGCAGGACTCCATCCTGTACAGTAATTATACATGCAACACATGTAGGGCTTCACTTGGACCTTAGTTCCATAGCTTAATTACAGCAGTCGCGACAGCCTCGATGTGATGGAACTGCAGCGGATATCGCAGCTTTGAATGTTTTAGTGTTACTAACAGCAATTTTGAAGCACAACGTAGAGAAGGAGTTTCTACATGGATTAAAGGTAGTAATTCTTGCAATATTTCAACGGTAGTAGTAGAGGCAGTATCCCGAACACTTACAATATCAATTATAATAGCAGTTTGAACAGCAGTTATAACACTGATGAGTATTTTAGTTAGCAGCACTTTAACAATAGTTATAAAAGCAGTTCAAGATTGTTATTGCAATTAATTGTAACAGCAGTTCTATAACCAATTTGAGCTAAATTTGTAACAGCTGTTGGAGCATCAACAAGAGCTGCAGTTGTAACAGCAGTTGGAGCAGCAGCATGAGCTGTAGTTGTAACATTTGGAGCTGCAATATGAGCTGCAGTTGTAACAGCAGTTGGAGCAGCAAAAAGAGCTGCAGTTGTAACAGTTGGAGCAGCAACAAGAGCTGCAGTTGTAACAGTTGGAGCAGCAACAAGAGCTGCAGTTGTAACAGTTGGAGCAGCAACAAGAGCTGCAGTTGTAACAGTTGGAGCAGCAACAAGAGCTGCAGTTGTAACAGTTGGAGCAGCAACAAGAGCTGCAGTTGTAACAGTTGGAGCAGCAACAAGAGCTGCAGTTGTAACAGTTGGNTAAGGCTGTCTCTTATACACATCTAGATGTGTATAAGAGACAGGGCCACACCTCATCTCGAGCCTCAGCCCTGCAGACGCTCGTAGCAATAGCATTAGCAGGCCACACCTCATCTCGAGCCTCAGCCCTGCAGACGCTCGTAGCAATAGCATTAGCAGGGCGCACTGCTTCTCAATAAGCCCCGCTGAAGCTCGTAGCAATAGCATTAGTAGACTGTACCGAGTGGTGCTTCTCAATGGGGTCTACTTAACTTACCGTTGAGGTTCATCATTACCAATTTACTTTCGAAACATAAAGCTAACGAACATTTGGAAGCTGTCAATTTAACCTTTAAATAGTATGCATAATATTTACAAACTTAACTTAAGGAATTGATTCACGTCGAACAGGAATGACAAATATGTTTTGTTAGCGAGAGTGGATGGCGACCAAGGGAGTTCCGGCGGGCGATCTTATTGTGTAGAGCGCCGCCGTAACTCTCTAAGTCCAGGCTGATCGCTTGCTAAGTTAAAAAGCCTCGACTCTTCCTCTCCTTACACGCAACAACATCTCGCTGCAAACTCTTGTCAAAAACTCCATTTTAAAATACAAAATCAAATGTGTTTCGGCGCGTCAGTGGAATCTTGTGAAGTTTTCACAGAAAATAATATCAGAAGTTTTTCAATTCATTTACTTGATTTACTCACTTGCTACCATGTCGGTAGGTAGCAAGCAATAGCAAATATAATATGATAATATTATAACGAGGCCTTTGATAGCTATGGGCATTTCACCCTGACGTCATGCTATATTCGGTAATTATCGGCTGCGGTTCCTCTAGAGTCTAGACTAAAGGTTACACATTTTCTATCTTTAATCTTCACACCTGCCATGTATATTCTAGAATCCAGACCATCAGTGATGTGCTTATCTCATCATCAACATGCGTCATAAGGCTGCAAACCACACTCCTCAGATACACCACTCCGGCAGCAAGATACATTCCTGGGGCTACGAGCTACGTCTCTCAGGCTACATGTTACATCCCTTTAGCTGCAGACGACATCTTGCTCATACCCTCAGTGTGTAAGCCTCTTAGCCACCTTTGTGAGGCTCCAGCCTCCCGCCAGCGCCTCAAAAGTCCGTCATTTGCGCAACAAACACCGCTCGCTCGGGCCTCTTTTGTGCGCCTCTTAATTTGAAGGCCTCAACAGCCGCTTTAAATCAAGATTTTTCAACGCAAGTTTTACTGGAAATTATTTTCTTGTTCCCAGGACTCGCATCACATTTTATAATAGCGCTGAAATAATGCGAGTTTTATCTGTTCCTAGAGTTGGCCATGAAGCAGACTCTTCATTAATGACTCCAGCAAACAACTAAAATATTTTCTATTCAGATTTTCCGTTTGTTTTCGTTAGTAAATGAAAAAAATTCTATTTACATTCAACTCTATGCACGGATGCTTATAATCGCTCTGCTGAACAAGTGCAGTATTTTACTTCGAATGAGCAGAACTATACGAAAAAACAATTGGATTCTGCAATTTTTTTTAAAGGCCTCCCACACTCACCATTCCAACAAAAAAAAAAGAATTGATTTTATTAATTAAAAACATGGAATGGTTTCATGTCAATGAACAGGGCCCTGAAATTTGATTTTGACATTCAACGATTTGAGTGAGGAAAATTGTGTGAAAATTTTCAACGGCGGTTAAGAGGAATTTTTTTTTCTCAGTTGGCAAGGGCAATAACATTGTGAATCAGTAATGATGCAAATAAATGTTATTTTAATAACACAACACCTTACGTAACATTTTCTTTGCTTTGATCAGTTTTTTTTAAATTAGAGGCCACACGAAGGCCTTGTACTAATTTATATTTTATAATTATTAATATAAACATTATTCCATATTGGGGCAATTTACTATCTCTTATATTCAGTTGCATGATCGAATTTGATATGAAGCCCAAACAGCAACAGTCCTGTTCTAATGTAAAGGCTGCGGAGCTAGAGGCCCACCACAGCGGCTGCGGGAGGCACGTCGAGGCAATTTGGTCAGCCAGCCTCCAATTATAAAAGTAAGAAAACCGCCGCCGCTCTATGAGAGTTCTTAATAAAGGCAAACAAGATACGCAAACATCGCTGGCTTGTCGAGACATCGCTTTAAGTGGCTCGCTGGGTGCAAACAAACTGCCTTCCGGGACGAGCCTGTGTGGCGGACCAGCATTACCTTGTTCGGGGATTCCTTTTGATTGCACGCCTCTGAATCCAGACTGACCATATCAAGATTGAAAGATCACAACATTTTTGCGCAGAGTTAGCATGGGGTACAGTATTTATGTTTGGTGGAACCAAGCAGCGAAGTCGGAAATACGCATATTGATACAAGTTCAGGATCACGGCTGGCAGCAATGTCTTTAATGAAACATCATGCCATCGACTGCTTGGGTCAGCGCGCATGAACCTATGATAAATAAAAAAGGTTCTTCTCGACTCGTGCATTTGCACATAACGCGAGTTTGAAGAAAATAGCCTCTGGAATGGTAACATTGTTAGGATTTTCACAAGGAAGAGAATAGCTATTCATCTTTATTTGTAAACGAAAGCTCGTCAGACATTTCTAAATATGGTGTATAACAATTTTACCAAGTGCTCATATTTTTACCAAGTGCTATTTCTATGCCGTAACCTCAACGCGGGTAGACCATCGGATACGCGAGCTCGAGGAATGCAATAATATAGTGTCACTCTGTTGTACGGAATTTCTTTTGGATATTGACTCATTATTACTTAGTGCTTATTCTAAAAAGCCAACTACATTTTTAGCTCAAGTATTGTAATTTCCCTGACTTATTATATTATCGCTAAGGACGCTGTTCGTTTAGCTCGGTGCGCCCTGGGTTGGCGCAACAAGTCGATAACCTCGAGGCGCAGTGGATCAGAGCAATGAGATATTGAGCTGCTGTAGAGGCCTGCAGCTGCACCGAGCCTCATGTCTTATTATTGGTTATGACACTCAAGTGATGCCTTGCTTACCTCTCCGTACTGCCGGCTAAATAAACGAGACCGCGGTGGTCGCGGCACGTCCAATATTTTGTGCCATTTTGCTAAGAAACTTAATATAGTGCAGATTCTAAAAACATAATTTAGGGAGAAAAATATTGTAAACCCAATGAACTTCTCCACACACAAAATCGTTTTTTATGATTGAGTTCCACAAAATTACAAATGGCAGCGAAATCTTTTAATAAAAGTTTTTTTTGGAAGAGCATGGCCAAACCTCCGATATTTTTGAGACGGTTGAGTAAAGAATCGTATGAAATCTGTTGCGATTTATGATCATAATTTGCCTGAGGCTGGAACATGAAAATGATCGTCATATATAATCTTGTTCGCATGTAAGAGTCTGGTCCCCGATAATATGAAGGCTTTCTCCAAAGCCCAAGGATGGCGACCGTCGTGTAGATATTATGAGTGTCATTATCGGTTTTTGGGTACAATTTTGTCCGAAAACGCGTTATTTGTTATGATGATCCAAAAACCTCTGACTACTAAATTGAGATACTAGTTGAATCTTTTCGAGAAGACGGAAAGAAAATCGAAAAAAATAAGAAAGAGTTCAAAACTAAAAACAAGTTCGATTTCAATCCTGAAAAAGTTCGATTCCTGATTTCAATCCTGTTTCTCAAAAATTATTTTCATGTTCGAGCAGTTGCAGCCGCAGACGCTTCAAAAGCCACTTCATTAAAACGAATAAACAACTAATGATTTGCTTCGTGCGATAAAAACTAAACCATTATTTGTTTTAGCTCGTAATTTTCACCAACTTATTTTAATCAAAACAAATTTACCTTGTCCGTCAGGTCGGGTGGGTGAAGGCGGACACAAAAGCTATACAAGCGATCCACCACCAAGTTGTGACGCACAACCCGCGTGTGTCAGTGACCTACCGCGACCACACCACCTGGAACCTGCACATCAGGAACGTCCAGACCGACGACCGTGACCGATGGTCGTGCTGCTGGTGCGGTGAATTTTGAACGTTCACTTGCAGACGCCACTAAGCGTTTCTGAGCTACTGGATCGATTCTCCGCCAGGCTGGTCATAGAATGGGCGGGGTGGCGACTGGGATGGCTTTAATGACCAATTATTGCCACACAGGGGGAGACTTAATGGCATCAGCTCTTAACTGGCAAATGAATTGGCCTGATTTGAGGGGACAAACATGTCTGGTCTGACAGTATATTCGCTATTTGCTGAACACATTCCTTCTGCACATTCTTCATTGCGATTACTTTCAATCTTTTATTACTCCGGCTAGTCTCGTGTTAAAATATGGAACGATAGCGAATATCGCATGAAGTGCTGCCACTTCTTTTGTCGAGGCACCAGGTAATGTCTTTCAAATTTTTCGTTAAATATCTGCTGCATGTGCGTAAAACAAACGATTATGCCAATAATCGTTCTGTGTTTGGTACTGCTGGAACTGCATGTAAAGTATTTTACTCTTCAGAACTTTAAATAATTTTAAGTCTCGCGTCATGTGCTCTTGCAAAACAATGATCAATATTTTCCAAATGACAGGGGCAAGGCTTTATTTCTGCGATTGCTGCAATTTAAATAATCAGTATTGCAAAGCGAGTAAAATGTAACTAGTAAAGAAATCATTGAATAAGGACGATATTTATTCTTTCGCGTCGCTAATATGTACAATATTGTCTCCAAAGGAACATTTGCGCTGAGTATTATATGTTAAACTGTTTGTAATGTGGATACCTACAAAGGCCTGAAAATCCAGCACGGCGCAGCCTTGCCTTGTTTTTTGACATAAGCCCCCCTGAGGACTACCGCCCCGTAAAGGTTGCAGAGAAAGCAACCGTTGCCGTGCCCACATTTGCTCAATCCCTCCCGCTTTGATCGTCTCTTTTGAATCTTTCGAGGACATTTCCAGCGATTCGCCGCGCTGTTTTCCTTCAGCTCGAGGCGTCATTATTTTGTTGACGCATCTAGTATTGCAGGCTCTTTTTAAAGATTAAAAAGCACAAACAAAAGTTTTCTGGGGTGACCCGACACTTTGCGTGGCACATTAAACCTCCAACGACTGCCGGTGAGACTCTCCATATTTTACAGTGCAGTAATTCCCGCGAAATACGACGATATCTAACGGCTTCAGAACTCAACCACACGCAAAAATTGCGGAGCGAGCGCATTCAATTTGCTTGCCAGGCTTTAGTTGAATAAATACAGCGCGGCTCTCATGAGGTGGGGCGCTGAAGCCCCCTCACCGTCTCGCGTTTTTAACGAAGGCAATCAGATTAAGAACAGGCGGTCGTAAACGTTTCGGCTTTACGAGGAGCAGCGATGCTGAGACGCTCTTCAATGCCATACAGCGCTCCAATGTGGTCGCTTTAATTACTCTGCAAGATGTGCCTTCATACTATAGGCTTTGCTACGGGCCCGACAAATTGCAGTTTATCGAGCAATACAAATATAATTGCGGAAATATTTGAGCATTTCGAAATTTTTTCAAATTAACAGTTTTTGACATTTTTGCTTCGGATCTGGCTCTGAATTTATAATAAACGTGAAAAATCTACGGATTTGGAGTATGGATACTCCAATCCGTGGAGTATGGATACTCCATACTCCAAATTTATGGATTTGGAGTATGGTAAAGGTTTTATCAAAGTTTTGCGATTAAATTATGCTCTCTAATGACGCACGCGTACTCTTGTATGGTCTGGTTGCGCACCCCTTGTTTCCGGCTTGGCTATAATTCTAATACATGGAATGAGTGACATAATTAAGTACTTTTATTGAAATCGGAATATCTTTTGTGGCAAATAATAGAAAGCATTCAATACGCGTAAAAATCACCTACAGACCAAATCAGGATTTACTCGAAACGGCAGCCCGGAGCATTAACACCATTTAACGGAGCCCGTAGTGGCCTGGTCTCAAAAAGAAAACAATGTTTAAACCGCCCAAGAAAGGAATCTCAAAGCCGTAAACTTACCAGAAGTGTAAATGTTCCCTTCCCTTTGTCAGTTGACATCGTGTCTGTTGAAGTATCTCCAGTGAGGCACAAGTCATGAGCGGCACAAGTTATGCAACATATTGTCTCTCTGAAAAATCGCACCAAATTTTGAGGCTCCGAGGTGACAAAAGAAATTTTGCAGGTGACTATCATATTAGGTTAACTCACCTCAACAAAGTTGTGCACTCTGCAGGCAACTTCTGCTCGCACGAAGTATGAAGCGCCGCGCATTTTTGGGGGGCACAAGTTTTGCCTGAGGCGCCGGGTGCTCCAAGCTGCGGCCTGCAGATTATAGCTCATTAGTTAGGCTAAAAAACGCCCGCTCGACTAATAAGTTAGAGCGACCCGGCGACGCTGATAACGCGACCGCGGCCGCTCCTCAAATGCAAATCTGACGCTCCCGGCAACTCCCGCTCTCCTTACCGCAATTTGCGCTTTCTTCACTAACCTGAGCAAATGAAGAAAATAACGAACTTCAACGTTCTCCACCATACTTGTTCTCTCTTCAATTACATTTTGGGAAGTACAACTTTTTTTGTTGTTTTTAATGGAACTGAAGCAGTGACGTATCATATTACTTCATATCGCGAGAAGTTGAAAGCTTGCCATTGTCATTCGAATTGTCTGTTATCTAACGACTGTCGCTCTCTAACCACTATTGCGTTCCAACAAAAATTGCATAAAGTCATGCATACCTGACAAATAACGTCATAGAACGTCTCCCTGCAATCAACTTTCGAACGAAAATTTGTTAAAACTTCGTTATATCTTAATTTTATATCCAATTAAACTCTATTCTGCTTCGTACGTGTATTTAACAGTCTTACAAAAGTGCTACAAGTCCGTATGAAAATTGCAAATAAACTCGGATATAGCGTTCGTATATATAGCATTGTGGGCAGTTCAAATGACGTTTGATAACACGATCAAAATTTATTGTGCAAGAGGCCACCTAACGGAAGAAATTGGGCAACATTGATACGGCCTGATTTTTACCTTATGGGCCCTAAGCCGCAACTCATCGCCAGGAAAAAGCGGCAACATTCGCAGCTTTCGCAGCTTCCAGCCCCGACCCATTGTAACACTGCAAGATTTGCAGCTTTACGCGACGCTGCTGTCGCTGATGGAGCCTAATCCTGCACACCTTCCCTAAGCCACGTCCAAGCAATACAACTTTTGTTGTAGACATCGCAATGCTCTCCGAACGCAGCTTCCGCTACGCCGAAACGTTCCTCGAAATCCATTTGATCGAGACGCCAGCGCCCGTGAAGGTTGGATACGAAACTCAAGACCCGATTTCTACTACCGTCCACTTCAGAAGGTCTGCAGTATAGTCTGCTTCCAGTATTTGTTGATGATCTTAATAATCTTTAGAGTTAGAACAAAAGTTTGTTCAGTATTGGTTAACGAATTATTTATATATCTTTGACCGAAATGCCATTTCACTTCATAAATAATATAATTATCCTTTAGATAGTAATTCGATTGCAACCAAGCAGTTAAACCGCAGAAACTGCTATGGGTTTTTAAAAGAATTTGTGTACAGAGAAACAATCTCCGTGTGTGTAGCCGCGTTGTCCCGTCACATGAGGCACACATCTAGCGACGGTCCCGAGATTATAATTTACGGAAGAGACAGCATTTGTCCTGCGTTCGACCTCAGCTGATCCTGCGAAGTAGAATTGATGGCCGGTCTACGATGGTTCCAAATCCGCCCTCTACATTGGCAGAGCGCGAAATTCCGCTCTTACCTCAAGCGTGAACATATTTCCTAGGAAGAAATGGTTTCGGTTCTCATTTTCAGAAAGTTCAGCTAGACAAGAAAGAGAAAGAGGCTCAAATACGTGCAGCGAATTTTTGTAAATGCAAAATGCCCTGAGATTGAGCATTTTGCTTTTTTAGTTTTAAGCAGGTGAAAGTTTTTTTAAGCAGGGGAAAATAATATCTTAACTTTAATTCAGTTTCCCTTTCAGGTAGAGAATAATCAAGGCTACAGATAATAATTACTCGCTCATTGCGACCATTAGACATGGCTCGAAAAGTCGATTTATAACTAGCTTTTTCGTCTGATCTGTCCGTCTAAAAAATCTAAAAGTCAAAATTTCAAATTCGAAATAATAAGTCAGGAATTTTGTTAATTTGCTAAAATTTAGTTATATTCAGAATAAATGCGTTTTAGCGACTGTCGGTTAACATATGACGAATTCAATGATGGTAGGGTAATGGTTTGCCTTACTAGTTCCTCAATGAAAAACTGCACTTCTTGATACTCTGGTGTAGCGGGTAATTCAAGTTTTTAAAAACTCGCCAATGTTTTTCATTTCTGTGCGGGCGCTCATTTTTGAAGGTGGCTGTCTATAGGCCTGGCGTGGCTGATAAGCCTCCCTGGCTCCTTAGCCCTCTATAGCCTGTTGCTGCTCTGATAACTGCACGGCCGTTCTATTTCGCGGCTTGGATATCACCACGGGCGCGCCGTGAAACTTTAAAATAGACGCTTAGGACCATAAGTTTCGGCATTAAATCTTTTAAACTACGTAAAAAGTAACGTTCAAATGAGTATGGTGAAAATTTCAGCATGACATAAAATGCGTTGTATGTAAAGACGGTAGCTTTAAATGGTGAATAAGACAATCCTTAGTAGCTTTTAAACCGTAAAAGTTTCATGGCAAAGGTCTCCGCATAATAATTAATAAGGAACCGAAGAATCGCATTATTCGTGCAAGTCGAATGAGCCCTGTCATTTATTATTATGGATCAGATGTTTCGCACAATGATAGTTCTTGAGGCAATACTTGAAAGAGTATTATAGAACTTTATGGATGCTTGCATACTTGGTTATATTAAATCCGACATCCAAGATTGAAGTTTGACATAGTTAATATAATGCCTTAATGGCAACGGGTTAATATCCACTCCTATACTGTATGGCAGACCACACAAAAGATACTGTGATTGCAATAATCACCGCAAATGTAGCCTTTGGCTGCGTCTCAGTTCCAGCTGCCACAGGCTCTGATCTGCTCATGACGACTCTGAGGTTGGGTCGTGCCAGACAATATGGCCACTTACTGACGATCATTAATTAACCTGCACGCCTCCAGATGTCGCTCCTCAGCTCGCTATATTAACCCCATTAATTGTGTCAAGTTAAGCAATTTCATTATGAGACCAGCGGCAGCCCTGCTTATAAACCCGAGAACCGTTCTGCTCGCCTTAGACCAACTTGCATCACTTCCACCATTACTGCGTTACGGATGGCGAGGAGGCCGAGCTGCTTCAATTTTATGGGATGAGGGCTTGTAATTTAAATTGAGTCTTTATTATAATATTATGACATTACACAGGGATCATATTAAATTCATGTAACATGACAAATGTAATTCAACACGCATTATTGCAATTGTAGTTGGCTGAAGTATCCTTCAGAATTTCAATATTAGTGGAAGTCGACACTCATTACTGCAAATTGCATTTTGCAGTGGTCCCGTTCCCAACCTGGAAATGACATTCTTGTAACTATGCTCAATTGCATAAACTCTACACTTCAGTCTATGCCTAATCAACTTGACCCTTACAATCTCATCCGGCTATTATTACAAGCTATGAATACAAAATCACGGGGCTAATTATAATAAATTCTTTTTGGACTTGAAGAAGCACGGAAAGAGTGAAAAAATGTCGCATTGTATAGCTCCCAGTTCTCATACTATTGAAGAATGTCTTGGTTCAAGGTATTTATTCCGTCTGAGCTGCACAGCCTGCTTTCCGATTCCCGTGCCTAAAACAAAGCCTGGCACAAACAGAGGCCAACGTCCTTCCACTGGCATCACTGCGCTTCCTCAAATCAATATGGGGATCAGTAGAGCCCGTCGAGACGTCAATTATGACATTTTTGAAGCCTTGGCGATCGTAAAGCCGTTGCCATCGTTTGCGATGATGAAGTAGCTCTTCTTGCATCGCCCTGCTTCGCTTCTTAAATGCTCACGTCTTATCATTCGGTGCGAAATTACGTACCTCGCTCCTATCGTAAACCGTTTCAGGCGCCGCTTGCGATTTAATGCACACATTTATGCACCCAGGAATAAACTGAAGACTGGATTAGGATGCGATGCATCACGCGGATGTGATACAAGCGAGGTCGGCTCACCGGCCAGGAATGATCGTAATCAGTGATAAGTTTAAGAGATTGGTCGAACTACAGCGACTACAGATTACGTTGACCGAGGGTGGGTTGGTGCTTCGGTATGACCTAGTAAACAAATTTACTATAAATTTGCGCACTCATCGGTCTTACGACCCGCAAGAGCAAGAGCGACCAGCGTAAACAAGGGCGACCCGCGTAAGCTTCTGCGCGTGAGTTTCAAACCCATTTATCATGATAAATTAATCAAGCTGAAAGGAAATGATTATGCTGTGTTAATTTGACGAGAAGATTGAAGAATTAATTTTTCAATGTTCTTTGTCATAACTCAATACACAAAAAATGCCTTCATAAACATACAATAAGTATCTGAAATTTTT
This sequence comes from Hyalella azteca, assembly GCF_000764305.2. NCBI lineage: Eukaryota > Metazoa > Arthropoda > Malacostraca > Amphipoda > Hyalellidae > Hyalella > Hyalella azteca. The sequence goes on along the minus strand of NW_025945216.1, from coordinate 177,814 downwards.
AATTCGTCAGCAAGTATTCTTATACAACTCATAATTATTTTCCTGCTATCTCTGAAATTAACTAATAATTAATAATCAGCGCCTGAACACTTTCTATAAAGTTAAAGCTGGATTAAGTGTCCACGTATATTACATACAGTTGGTTGATAATCGTCGTGGTTTTATTAGTTTATCACATATTTACTGTAAGAACATCGAGCAACTGGTCATCCAATAACTCGCGCTTGACGTTACCCATAAAGACCGAAGTGTGTCGGTCGTGGAACGTCCATAAAGTGTGAGGCCCGGGTTACGCTAGGGGGTCATTTGCATGGCGATCGCTACTTTTTGCTCAGTTTTAATTACTTGAAAGCTTTTGCATTGTAATAGCTACTTTAGTAAAGTCTTACCGAAGCTTCGCCTGGCCTAATTGACCGGAACTTATTGAGATTCCTGACAAATTAGATCTCGAGGCGCCCTAGGTCGCTTCTCGGGCGCAAGCTCTTGTTTCACGAGCCAAGGAACACGATAGCCGAAGAAGTCGTATAAATTAAATGAGACGATGCGAAGCGCGCTCTCAAAAACGCGTCCGACGCAAACGATTGCCAGCAAGAAAGAGAGGCGGCCCTATTTCCGGATTTTCTTCGCCCACGCTAAGAAGAAAGCTTAAAGATCAAATCGCATCTAAGAGTTGAATCGCGTCTGTAAAAAATCAAACTCGCAATTAACTCCATGAAATATACGTTTTTGAGGAGTCCAATGAATTGAATTATACATACATCGTTTAGTAAGATTGGGCCTGATTTGGATCTGACATTTTGAACAGCGCAATAAATCCGATGTATCCATAAAAAAGTTTTCAAACCATTGAAATTTTAACTTACAGAGATAACGCTTGATTGTTTATCAATTATGTGGAGACATACAAATGATTAATAATTTTCTATTAAATTTTTGTACAACAATAAATGAACTTACCTTGCGGCGCTAAATCAAGATGTCAGTGCTTTGCTTGCCGACGATGGCTCCCTGCAAGAAAATTTTAAGTGATAAAATATGCATGAATGAAATTTCGTTCATATTTTCCGGTAATTTTGAGTTCCCTGCTGGAAATTCAGTTAGATTTCTTTTTCATGCAAAATTTAATTGTACTGGACATCCCACAATTTTACCTGATACTACCGAAATTATTGTTAAAATGTAAACATGACACATAAAGAGTCATCAAAATGCTTAAGAAAATGCAAGTATGACCTCCTGATGATGCTACAATTATCTTTCAGTAGTCTTATTCACTGTACGACTTAAACGGCCATTGAGCGAGAAAAATAAATAGGGTTGAAAAACTTAAAAATATGTTATTTAACAGTGCATACAACGCACAGTGTGCAGTGTATTATATAACAGCTATATCCCAGCTGAGATATAACAGCTACTACAGTTATATTCTAACAGTTACACTCCTGCAGTTGTTGCGTAACAGTTATCTTACAGTTGAAATTTTACAGCCATCCTACGTTTGTAGTATAGCAGCAATGCTCCACTTGGAGTTTAACAGCCATGCTCCAGTTGGAGCATAATATTAATCCTCCATTTGGAGTACTATATCAGCTATGCTAAATGTGTGGTTTAATAGCAATACTTCAGTTGGAGTTTTGCTCTCATCCGCCAATTGAAGCACAACAACTCAGTTGGGGTATAACAGCTATACTCCAGTTAGGAACATAACAGCTATTCTCCAGTTAGGACATAACAGCTATACTCCAGTTGGGGTATAACAGCTATACTTCAGTTGGGGTATAACAGCTATAGGTACTTCAGTTGGGGTATAACAGCTATACTCCAGTTGGGGATAACAGCTATACTCCAGTTGGAATAGAGCAGCTATAATACAGTTTGAGTATATCATCCTTAATCCTGGTCGATTATATCATCTGTAATTCAATTGTAGTATAAGAAATATACATCAATTGGAGTATAACAGCTACAATTCTGTTGGAGTATAACATCTATAATTCATTTGGAGTAGTATAGCATATATAATTCAGTTAGAGTATAGCATATATAATTCAGTTGAAGTACAACATATATAATTCAGTTAGAGTATAGCATATATAATTCAGTTAGAGTATAACAACGATATTTTGGTCGATATTTCGTCATAAGTGACCAGCAACTTACGAGGAGCAGCGTCCCGCACATTCATAACATGAGGAATCGAGCGCATGTTTGTTGTTGCCACAACGCTAATATGGAGTAGACTTCATGGCAATTAGTCTCGTGCGTTGAATAATCCAGTTAAGTAATTGAGTTAGTCTTGAACAGATTTGTTGGCACCGCATATTTGCATGGAAATGACTGGCAAACGAGGGGGCTTCAAATGCCATCAGACTCGACGCCGCGAGGCTCGGACTTGCAGAGACAATCACACAACTCGCTCTACAAGCGAAATGCTTGCAAACAAAAATGTAACACCATGAAATAGAAAGAAACTGCAATTTTTGTATGAATGACACGTATATATATCTGTGAGGAAAGACACGAATTCGAGAAACTTGGTTGTTTTAAAAAGCAGGAAATGGCCTGGAATTATTTGGGAGCATCAGCTCTCCTGCCGTCATTTTGTCCATGATAGAATCTCAGCGTATAAGTGCTTTATTTTTGCATGTTTTCAGAAACGCTTAGAATTTTATTGAGCGTTGTAGTGCAGGCGACGATTGTAATTTGCATGGCTAGTAATTTATGTGGTCACAGGAGCCCGAAGCCGGAAATGGTTACCAGTTTACAATAAACTTAAACTTCTTCATCGTATAACTGACATTTACTTCAGCTAGTATGCTCACTCTTTGTTCAACCACACATAAAATGAGGCATTATTCTTTTCAAATATGTTGCTTTCGCCAATCTTTCACATTTTCTTGAACGGAATTTACTTAGGACAATAAATTTCATTAACCACATACCCTGAGTTACACTGAATTTCTGGAAATCTTGAGTTTGTCTGGTGGAAACGAGAAAAACTCAGCAAAATTTTCCACGGAGCAAAGAAAGCTTGGAGCTCGTGGAGACCTCAGGGCGCGGCATGCCTCGGCCACTTCTCAAGGAACAAAAAGCTCACTTCATTGCTTGGGGACAATAAAAGAAAATTAGAAATGGTATTGCGGATTTAGCAATTGTGTCCGAGCAGAAGGACCACATTAGGGCGGACATCTCTTGATGTTAGGACGGGGCTGCTGTGCTTCTCTCCATGGAATATCATCTTCATGGCTCCATGCCGCATGATCCTGAATAGGCGAGGTCCTTTTGTGCCAGATTTTTGCGGTATGAATCTTTTTCGCTTGAAGGGTTATAAATCAAACGCTTTATAAATGGCCACCAAAAAATATTCCTTATGGTTCCTAGAATAATAATAGAATGAGCTGTTGGCTGCAGGTACAATGTTCTGTATCGACCATTCAGAAATATATTTAATGATGTAAAATAGCAGCATTAATGGCATTCTTTTACTTTGATTTTTCCCTAAAATATAGCTTTATTTTAAAATAATCTATCAATATGCAATTTATTAGTTAAAATTTGAATACTACACCAATTTGCTATGTTATTTTTGAAGCTATTTTAGAGGACCAAACTTGATCATGTTAGCCTGTGGGCAGATGGGGTTCCTGGAGGTGCAGGTGCCGCCTGAGATCGTGGACGACGAGAGCTCCGGCGAGACCGAGGTGGTGGAGGGCGGTCACGTGCACCTCTTCTGCAAGGCCACCGGATACCCCACGCCCACCATATACTGGAAGAAGGAGGGCGCCTCGAAACGTGGGTGATTTGGGGACAGCGCGTGTGAAGGCGCCTCGAAACGTGGGTGCTTTGGGGGCAGCGCTTGTGAGGGCGCCTCTAAACGTGGGTGCTTGGGGGCAGCGCGTGTGAGGGCGCCTCTAAACGTGGGTGCTTGGGGGCAGCGCGTGTGAGGGCGCCTCTAAACGTGGGTGCTTGGGGGCAGCGCTTGTGAGGGCGCCTCTTGGGGGCAGCGCGTCTGAGGGCGCCTCGAAACGTGCAGTGCTTTGGGGGCAGCGTGTGTAAGAGCATTCACTTTGCATTTTCAAAGCAATCCAGATCTAATTTTTATTTAGATTTTAGAAGTATTACGTAAGTTTTCACAACCCATTAGGCCACACACAGTAATTTTTAAGATCTTGGGAAGTTTCTTAACAAACAACTATAATGTACTCCATTCGTCCGTTTTGGGCTGAAAATTGGGAGTCAAAAGCGGTTGTTATCTCAAAAAGCCCAGTCCAAAACTTTTATTTTCAGCAGGTCATTCATTACTACTTAAGTTTGGCACTTGACACATCACAGATGGCATAGCGCTTTACTATCAGGTGGTAAGAACCTAACGGAAAGGTGGCTGAGTAGTAAAAGTCCATAGTACCAAGATTGTTAGAGTGAGTTGCGGGGTACGAGCCACAGTTAACCGTGTAATACTGTGATGTCGAGAATCGGCGACAAGCTAGATTTAGCTCAATCGTCACTTAACATCACCACTCTACTAAAAAACCGTGACATTGTTGACCAGGCGACAAGGTGCAGGAGAAGGGCGAGAACCTGACGATGTCGCGCGTGACGCGGCACAACATGGGCCACTACCTCTGCATCGCCAAGAATGGTGTGCCGCCCTCCGTCAGCAAGCGCATCATGCTCCGCGTAAACTGTTAGTCACTCACGCTTTTTTAATGTTACGTCATTCATGTCCTGAGAGCCAATAATGAAGAAGCATCCGCACATATATTTAAAAATGTGTCACTCGATTTAAAACGTGAAATTTGTCAGCTTTTACAAATTAGGACAATCAAAGTCTTTTATAGTGAAAACACACAGTTTGAACGTCAACCGTAATGGCTTAGAAGTTAGTGTTCTGTAGCATTTACTATAGTGGTTGCATAGAATTTCCATTTACTTTAATTTTACGAGTTCTACTCACTTTTTGCAGCGTCTGGATGGCAGCATGGAGCAAATTGCGACGCTTTCGCAGCTTGTTTCGAACATATTCTATTTATAAATAGATCTTAACAATTTTCCACGAAGTCTCTTCAACTTAATTCAATACGTAATATCACATAACTTGTAATGCCTTGTTGTTTAATGGGGTTCTAATGTAAAAATTAAATTAATTCACTGCAATTTAAGGATATTGACATTTCATTTCAGAATTTAAGTTTTTTTTAAATGAAACAGTCTCTGAAGATTTTACTTTCCATCACTTAAAACTTCATCTGTGACATGATGGACTTTGAGCAACCTTCATACACCGCCATGAATTGCTGTCGCGCACTGCAGAGGGAAACATTTTATAGCAAATTGTCAATCACTCCTGAAGCATCGGTTCGAAAAATAATTCCCTAGAATTAAAAATATTTTCCGTAGACGTCGTTATAGATTGACTAAAACCTTTCTGATATCAATTCAAACAAATATTTTTTCAAAATATTTTTTGTTACTCATGTGAAAAAAAGTTCATTTGTTGAGTTTATAGGTTCTTGTGAGATATTTATTATTATTACTTTGATCATAGAGTTGTAATTATAATCTAAAATTCCGATTATTCTGAATAATATGCTGACTACGTCATTTCCTAGTCAATAATTTCGCATTTCAACAAATGTTCATAAGCCTCGGGCTAAAAGCGATTCATGCAGGACTGATTTACACTAGTCTTAAATTCTTTCTGTCATTTGTCAGACCCGATTAAAGTATTCTGATGAAATTATCTTAAAATTCTTCCTTTTTTTCTTAAAAAAAATTACAAATTAATAATATCCGTCCTACCTCGCCACATTTAGTTATAACAGAAATTATTATTATTAATTAATAGAACCTGGATTAATAATTAATAGAACCCTATCCGGCTATCCCCCCCGCACCGCACAGTCGAGCCGCTCGTGACGCTGCCCATCAACATGTTCAGCTTCCCTGAGGGCGACGACGTGACCGTCAAGTGTCGCGTCGAGTCGTCGCCGCAGGCCGTCACCACCTGGCGCCGCGTGCCGGGTAACTAGTTCTTATCGCGTAGAGTAACAACATGTCTGATATTAGGGTAACTAGTTCCTATCGCGTAGAATAGTAATATGTTTAATATTAGGGTAACTAGTTCCTATCGCGTAGAGTAATAATATGTCTGATATTAGGGTAACTAGTTGCTATGGCGTATAGTAGTAATATGTTTGATCGTTTAACTAGTTCCGATCACGTAGAGTAACATGTTTGATATTATACAGGAAAACTCCTATGAGTGAACTAGTTCTTCTCACGTGGAGTAAATTGTTCGATTTCATGATGTAAAATACCCACGAGAGAACTACTTCTTCTGGCGTACAAAAATAAAGGTTCTGTAAAATAATGAGAAATAGCTTTGAATTAGCAACTTCTGTTGTGTAAAATAATTTCTTTGATACAATAATGAAAAATGTCTTTGAATGAAGTAACTCATCTTGCGTAGAATATTGGATTCAATATAATAACAAAACATGTTTTCAACTGGATTAGCTTCTCTAGCGTGAAATAAAAGAATTATGTATCGATCAATTAATGAAAAACTACTTTAAATGCACTAGCTACTCTCGCGTAAAGTTATTTATTCGTTTTAACGATGAAAATGTCTATTAAAGAATGAATGAGCCCATCCTGCGTACAAAAATATATTCAACATATTGATGAAAAATTGCTTTAAATGAAAATTGTCATTGAGTGAACTGCGCACTAGCTGTGATAATTACAGGTTTGTAGGCTTGGTCGTCGCTGACTTTAGTAATTAGTTGACTTTTATACTTTTTTAGAGTTCGGTAGAGATTCAAGTTCATTTGCGGCAGTTAAAGATTAATTACCAAATTCAGAACAGACTGAACACATAAATTGAAAGTATTACAGACACTGCGCAGATTTAAAATAATTTTTTTCCTCGAGTTTAGTAGAGATTCAAGTTCATTTGCTGCAGTTCTCTGTGAATCATCTAATTCAGAAACGAATGAAAACTCAGACTTGTAATTATCAATGTCAACCCTTCACACGTAGAATGGTGTATTTTAATTATGAAAAATTACTTTAAATGAGCTTGTCCTCTCACGTTGAATAATATATTCGACCCAATAATGAGAGGATAATTTTTCGTTACAAAAATGTCATTGAATGGATTGGTTCATCACACGTAGTCTGATATATTCGAAGTAATGTTTAAAATTTACTTGAAGGAACTAGCTCTTCTTAAGTAGAGCAATATTCTCGAGGTGAAGGTAGATAATTTATTGAGTGGACTAGATTTTTTCGCGCAGAGTAAAATGATCGATATGGTGACATAAAACGTTCCTAAACGAACTAGCTCCTCCTGCGTACAAAAATTGTTCGAACTAATGATTGAAAATGCATTTATGTTGTCCTACTTACGAAGCAGGCAAAAATCTATTCGATAAATAATAGAAAATTTCTCTTAATCAACTAACTTCTCTGGTGTAGAAAAATCTATTCGATAAAGTCACGGGAAATAAACTAATTCTTCTTGCGTAGAATAATGTATTCGTTCCAATAAAGAATTTTTTTTAATGAACCTACTTTCTCGCGTAAAATAATTTGTTCGATACAATAATAAAAAAAGCCTCTTAATAAACTTGCTCTTATCTCTTGAAACAATGTATTCGATAGTATAACGAGAATTGTTTTGGTATGATCTAACTTCTCTTTTGAAGGAGTGATCTATGTTCCATGCGATAGAATATTATGGTCTCGTTGGATGGAAATCTTAGGATGTGGGTAAAATATTTTATCGTATTTCGAGCCTGTAGAGTCGTGCATGTGTGTTAATAGAGACAACGCTCCCTCCCCCTGTCCAGGCGAGCAGATGATCATCAGCAGCCACAAGTACAACGCGACCGAGAGCCACCAGGACTACTACGTCACCATCATGCAGCTCACCATCAGGAACTTCACCAAGAAAGATGCCACTAATTACATTTGCGCTGCCAGTAACTCACTTGGCTCCAGTGAGGCAACTATAACCGTCAATGGTTAGTAACTCTTGCCCCAAGCCCATGGGCCCATTGCCCCAGGGGTGGGGCAATGGGCCCATTTTGACACTTTTTACAAAAAAGTGTTTCATTAAAAATTGAATAACTCTATAGGCGTCTAATTCACATCATACATTCCCCATTAGTTGCACCTTTAAACAAAACAAAGAACCACCTCGTATCACTTAAAACTTCATCAAAAATTTAGTTTAAAAAAAGTGGGGGGCGCGCTGCCCCACGTTGCCCTAATAACTACCTCGCTCTAGTCGCACGACCATAACCATCAATGTTCAGTAACTTCTGTGGCACAATATTGTGACGATACAGTAACTCAGTCAACATGCATTTCAAAGGTAAGTTTCACCAATATTTAACACTATTTCATTTTTCTTCCAGTTTACAATCTGCTCTAATTGCGGAGTCATATCGCAAATGTCTAATGTATGTATTATAACATAACATAACATAACATAGTGATGTCGGCGCTGAAGTGTAGGCCTGATGTACTTCACCAAGAAAGATGCCACTAATTACATTTGCGCTGCCAGTAACTCACTTGGCTCCAGTGAGGCAACTATAACCGTCAATGGTTAGTAACTCCTGGGCTTAAATGAAGCCATCATAACCATCAATGGTAAGTAACTACCTCGGCTCTAGTCACGCCACCTAAACACTCAATGGTTAATGACTTCCGCGGTACAATATAGTGACGATACAGTAACTCACTCAACATGCATTTCGAAGGTAAGTTTCACCGATATTTAACTCTATTTTTATTTCTCTTCCAGTTTACAATCTGCTCTAATTGCGGAGTCATATCGCAAATGCCTAAGTGTGTAATATCGTGGCAACTTTCCTTGACCAATTAATTCTCTACAAGCGATTTCCTAATTTATGAACCATTTTTGTCATGTTTATTCTCTGTGTTTATAAGAAATAGTTATCTATAATTTCATTTGCAATGAATTAATACATTTAAACAGTTAGAATCTAATACATTTGTTATAAATAATAATAATCTGAATAAATATTTCAAACTAAAAACAAAACAAAAATGAGGGTATAAATAAAAATTTAATTCAGTTGGTTTTGAAAGTATGACAGCTACTCTAAGTAAAACATACATGAAGACGCACGTAGTATGGCGATTTGACCGGATTTCGATTTATCTTTGTATCTATCACTATAGCGATCCCGGCATTAATTTCGTTGTCTCTCTCACTCCAGCGATCCCGAAGCCAGCGACGCCGAAGCCGGAGCAGGAGCACCGCCCCCCGAAGCAGATGTCGTCCCCCAAGAACGAGATCAGCAAAGACGAGTTGCGGCGCAAAGAGAACCTTGCACTCAGCAGTCCAGATGACCTACCCATCCCGACCGACGAAAGTGGCAGACAAATTATACCAGTTGAGGGGATCAACACAGGGGTATTCGAAGACGAAAATCTAGAAAATCAGGGTAGAAATACAAGAATAGGTGAACACCAGCCCGGTTTTGTGGAACAACCTAAAGGGTACGACGTGTTCAACTTCTTCGGGTCTGGCAGTGCAACAACATGGAACACTTGTTGTAGCAGTGATGTGACAAGAGCCATGGCAGTCCTTATGGTATTTCTAGCAACCTTGTACAATAATAAGTCATTTGAATGAGTTATTGAAACTATTTAGGAATCGCAATCCAGAATAACTGACCCATGATTGCTTCATGTTTAGTCTAAAAGTCAAATTTAATGATGATGTTTAGATATCTATCTATTTTACGGAATAAATAACAAATCAGATTTTAAAATATTACACGTTTTTTAAACTTTTTTCAATTAATAATTTGCCATTTACATGATGATTATTCACTATTTCTATGTGGCAATATTTCGCTATTTGCAAATATTTGACCTAGAAGTGGATAAACCTTTCTGCTCTCGGCGTGTTTTCAAAATGTGGTTGAATCGTATGAATTACTATGGATATTTAGGCACATCTTCTTAAATTCGAAAATTGTGTAATAACTAAATTATTAAAAATAATTTATACGTTCTAAATTTTACCACTAGATTGAGTCAACTAGCATGAGGAACAACCTAGAAAAAGACGTCGGTCCTATGAGCGAAGAACCTCTACAATGTTCGCGGTGTTTATGATCTTGTGGATTACATGTCAATCACTTGCATGTCCTTCAACAAATGACGTCAAAAATTGCGTGGCATCTGTAATTTGTAAAAAATTATAATTAACGTATTACTTATATCCATTTTTTATGTTTACTGCAAATTGTTGACTTAAAGTTCAAATTGTTTCCCAGATCTTAAGATTGAAAGCGAAAACTCCTGTTAACTGAAATACCACTCGTCAAATTTTAATATATAGTTTTTATCTGCAATGCACGTAAGTGCGATATTTTGCTCTAATTGTGGAGTGACTTAACAGAATTTTAAAGTATAACAAATTCTTCTAGATTCTTTAAAAATAAAAAAGCAAATAGAATGAGCTCGTAATAATATGTCAACAGCAGTTCCCCTTTATTGATCAGCCGCTATGAAGCGTTATCATAAATGCCTCAAATTGCTACTGCTTAACTCTGACCGTCTAGTGATACTTGTACATAATATTTAGTATGTATTGCCGGAGCTTCCATCAGTCCATATCAATGTTGTTGGTCTTTGTGTAGAAGCAGTCCTCGTAGTGAGCATTTAGGCAGAAAAATATACACCCAGCTATCAGGTTCGTCGTTCTGACAATTCTGCGGGAGATGGTGTTGGGAAGTTTATCGAAGGCTTATAGCTCGTATAGTGTAGACGTCAAAGTCATCATTTGATTGTGCACCGAGAGATGGTGGGAGGACGATTATTGAAGGCTCATAGCTCGAATAGTGTAGACGTCAAACGTCACCATTCTGATTGTGCAGCGAGAGATGGATAGTGGGAGGAAGATTATTGAACGATTATAGCTCGTATAGTGTAGACGTCAAACGTCTTCATTCTGATTGTGCAGCGAGAGATGGTGTTGGGAAGAAGATTATTGAACGATTATAGCTCGTATATTGTAGACGTCAAACGTCATCCTTTTGACTGTGCAACGAGAGATGGTGTTGCATGGGAAGATTATTGAAGGATTATAGCTCGGATAATGTAGATATTAAACAGCTTCCTTACGGCTTCTGTTGACGGCCAAATATATAATTTAGTGTGTATGCAAGCGAAGTCTAACGTTCAATTCGGTACGCTTATACCTGCTGATATCTTTGACGCTGTTTGTGCTGAAATTGTATTAAAAGTTTACTATGTATAGAAAATATCTGAGGAGTTAAAAACCTACAATTAATCTTCTGTGCAAGGATTTTTAGGATTAAACTCACTTCGTCCGAACACAATGTTTCGAAAATTATGTTTCAAAGATTAACAAAGATTAACAGTTCCTATATCCAAGTGTTTAAATGTTTGTTTTATTGTCTCATGGCAAATTATTATTAACTTTATTCAACCGACCGGGCTTAGAATTAAAAACAAACAGAATAAAATGAGGGTTAGCATTTTTGAAAGTTTGAAGCCGATTTGACGCCTTTTGATAGCTAATGATCTTACAAGCGGTCAAAAGTTGTTATAGGAAGTTGCAGAAATGCAATACGATTGGCAATTCTTGGACAAAATGGTCATAGCAAAGTCAGACATTCAAAATACGCTTTGAGTAGACGTTTAGGAGTAGGAAAAATATAATTTAAGTCAATGTAAATAACAGGACGTGAAAACGTACGTGCCAGTATATGTTTCCTCTCCCAGTACATGAACAATTGTATATTAGCGTTGATACGTGGAGATTAATGTGAGAAATCGGCTCGAATGAAGTATGCAACGATGAATGATGTCACTGCTCGTGTAAAGTCTCCACGATCTAAGAGGCCAAATTACAACTCATGAATAATTAAATGAAAATGAGGAGCAAAAAATAAGCTAGCGAAATGATTGAGATTAAAACATGATTTTATGAAATAATGTCACGAATATTTTTATGTAATGGAATCGGGTGCGTGCTGAACTCCGGTCAAGATCTTTTGATCCGTCATTCATGCTGCTACAATCCTACAATACAATTCACTACAATCCTATAAGACTGAAATATTCAGTTTTACATGTAAACATCTTAAAAAAAGTAAGAATGTACTAAAACATTCGGTACGGTCTCCTTTGCCTTCCCACCCTCCCCTCTCTCAACCCTCTACTCATAAAGGCCCCACTCTTATCAACCTCTCCACTCACTCAACCTTCACACGTTTTTCCAGTCTATATTTTTGCTCTAGCTTTGGCATACATATTTCTCACGAGCTTTGCATATTTTTCACGTATCTCAATTTTTTCCACTGTTTGACACGGAAGTTCTCTATCAACCCGATCATACACTTTTGCTATGTAATAAAAGTTAAGTATGATTTAAGATAGGCGTCTATCAGTATACTTTCAACTGCTAGATGAGATAATTTTGGTTGATCAACATTTCAATCTGAAATCAAGCTGCAATAAACGTTGTTTCAATGTCAGATGTCTGCTGGGAAGTTTCCATATCTTACACTGCCGTGATGACATGCGTATAAATTACATGATTTTTAATGCATTTATGTGTTAAAATTTTATCGAATGTTTTAGAATGGATCTCAGGTTTGATGTTCTTTAACAATTAATTGCTGTTGCATCATATGTATTCTAGACTTTATCAAGCATAATTTTGAAGTAGCCAAAGTCTTTCAAAGTTTAACTCATGTAGCGAGCGCCCGATGCAAGCATCATATTTTTTATGCCAAATGTTCTATATGCGTAGAAATCAGCTAGTTTCCTATTTCCAGCAGGTTTAACTTTGTTTTATTTTCTACATTACTCCTGGGAAAGCTTCAGTAAGTGTTTGAAGGCAGGACAAGGTTTTATGTAAATACTACAAATCTAATTCAAATTCGGCTATGTTTACCATAATTATGGTCTGTGGCGTGGTTGAGGGCAAGAAGACTGAAATTCAAAAGATGGTATCTATACAAAAAAGATAAAATATTGTTTAAAAATATTCTAAGATGGTATCATATAATAATACACGTTCCATCATTTTGTTTACGTTAGATGAAATAACCTTATTCTATATTTATTCTGGTATAGATCAAAGGTGTTCCAAACTATTTCCTAACATATTTTATGAATGTTGATTGTTTAGCAATGACTGCAATAAAATGATATCTAATTGCAAGAGCCGTCTCACAACGTCATTTTGTTCACTATTTAAAGAACTCGAACTCGATGTAACTTTACACATAGCAGTTCAGCTATTTGCACAGCCGTGCATTTCAACGACTTTTCTTGTGAAGATTTGGAAAAACAATCGTAATCTAATTCATTTTCAGGCTGTTAAACCTGTTTTATCAATTTTTACTTCAAAGAGGCTACAAATTTACCCGAACTGCCACCTTCGATTGTAGTGTGTAATTTTTAATTCCTATTTTCCCTCTTACGCCATGTCTCACCAGCGCATCGAGGGTAATGTCAAAAAATCAAACTTCCTCTGTCAAAATTGCCAAAGCATTCACCTGCATTCAGTTGAATTTAATTTCGTTTAATTCTAAACAAGAAAAGCTTCATCATAGAACGCAATTTGACTAGCTGCCTCAATAAATTCAATAGCGATGGTTAATTGTGTTATATCGATACAATGTTATCATTAGAAAACGTTACACTTTATAATATTCGAATTGAATATACTGTATGTTACAACACACGCCCCTGGTCGTGTGTTGGTACGGTCACAGCGTCCTAGCGACTGACTGCTGTACGGTCACAGCGTCCTAGCGACTGACAGCTGTACGGTCATAGCGTCCTGGCGACTGACTGCTGTACGGTCACAGCGTCCTAGCGACTGACGGCTGTATACGGTCGTTGCGTTCTAAGGCCTGAATGCGTTCCGTTATATAATGTATGTTATCTAACTTCATGAATACAAGCCACTATACAAGCTTATGGCAAACATATAGAACAACATCTAAAACACTGCAAATAGTTATTATAACTCAAATATATAAATGAGATGAAAAGTTAGATGCAGGCCCATAATTGTCGAATAGCAATGAAATTCTAACCAGTATCTACTAACTGAATTAGACCGCTCCCGAATGTCTTCATTTCAAAATTAGATTAATGTTAATTTTATTTGTACGCTCTAGGAGGTTACAGTGAATAAAATCCAACATACGTAATAAACTATAATTGTCCTTCAACTGAATGCCTGTTATTTACCCATTTCCAAAGTCAATGAATTGGTCTTTAAATTTGGCCCACGAAACTTTATTGATGATTTTCATGTAAACTCATTATTGTTGATGTGGTATTTATGAAAGCACGCTCAAAATTGTGCAAGTTGCTTAAAAGATTTTAGTCCTTGAAAAATTCATTAAAACCTTCATGCTTGTATTACTCAAATATGAATTATTTATATTTTAAAATAAACCATAACAGTTGACTAATTAATTAAAATATGCAATTATCAAAGACATTAAAGCATTTGATAAACTCCAACGAGTACAATTGAGAAGTTAATGATTATATGAAAAAAAAGATGTTTAGAGAAATTGAATGTGCCCTAATCACCGTCCGCTACTTTCGATATCACCACACATGAAAATATTAGCTGAACTGAGAGCGCTGTTGTCTATATAATTCAAACAGTGATGAGCATTCTCCTCTTGAAGCAGCTCCATTGTTACAAAATTGGTTCACTCCATTACTATACATGTGGTTCAATAGCTCTGGAAGCGGTTCGCTCATCAGCTATGTATGAACGTGGTTAACTCGACAGATATAGAAGTGGTTCACACAACAGCTCCGGAAGTGGTTCACACAAGATATCAAGGACCAGACCCTACGTTTGGGGAGGCGATGGAATCCAATCCAGTTCAGCTGCTCAGCCCTTTAATCAATACAGATCAAATTTACTCTAATTAAGGAGACCAATGCGAGTAATTATTAGCTAGAGGGTGAGGATGTAGCCCTGATTCTGGTGCAGGCTGATCCATGAATCAAGACGTTCACTCTTCGTCAGGTTAAATTCGGTTTAGTTACGGGTTCAGATGCCGTTTTTGATGTCGTTTCTGAAGGAAATTCTGATACTGCTTCAGAGCAGGTATTGATTAGTCTTCCCTATTTCAGGTTAGTTTCTATCAATTATAAATTGTTTCTTCTCAAAATGCGGATGAAAAGCTTGCTGAGGCCTTCTTATGCAATTATCCAGAGACGGCTATATTAATCCAGATTCAGAGACGACTAATGTAAGTTTAGATAAGGTTTCATCGGTTAATTAAGTCGCTATTTGATATGGAGTTTCCGATACTTTCATACCTGCTCCGTCACCATGACTGTTCGCACTTATTTCCTTTAATTCTTCTGAATAAATATCCGAGATAACTTTCACGTTGAATATCCACGATTAGATCCTGAGTTCAGTTTAAAAAATCACCGTAAACTCTAACACCAAAAGTACATTAAATTCTATTCTAATTACGAACGAAAGCATTCACTATTAAGAGTTCTATATTAATCGAGTTCGAGCATACGAATACTTCATCTACGCGACACATATCTTTCTCGCTCCTAAATTAATCTATAAACATTTGTTCGCTCATAATTTTTGTGCAAAATATCATTTTTACAATTTCACATTTGCCTGGCGTGCATGCTAAATGAATGTGTAATATTTCATTACAATTTCTAAATATTTTAGTTATTCTTAGCAATAGAACAGCTCGATCTGATTAAATCGTGCCTAAACTGATCGATGAGACGAGGCCTCAAATATTACGAAACCTAGGAGCCTCATTCCACCTAATTTAGCTGGTCCCGTTGCTCGGCTTGGGACTTTCCTTGCATCCAGGCCGCACCGGCGTGATCTGCACTCCCAAACACTGGCAAGGTTTGTGTGTCAACTGCAGGTCGATCAGGTACACCGAGAGCAGTAACTGTGACGGTATTGTCTGTAGAGCATCAAGTGCCGCTTGCAAGAATAGAGTTTGAATAGATGCCGCTTGCAAGAATAGAGTTTGAATAGATGTTTACCAGCGTACAGATGTTAATCTCGATGGCTATTCGGTAGAATTCATGTGTTTATAGAGAGGAGTGTAGTCAGGCTCTCACAAATTCGCGGCGCGAACTGAAACTTCAACCTAATAATTAATCATTTTACCCACAAAACCTGAATTAGTCCTGAATTGAACGGTGCACACATGTGAGACTGTGTTTTACAATTGCTATAATGAAAATTTGCAAAAAATAACACATTGTGTTTTTAAGATATTTGGATGTAGACAACTATACTTCTGCATAAGTAATCTGTACATGATTTGAAAGACAACCTTTAGTGACTTTGAATTGGGTATTGAATGATCGTTTGACGAGACGAAAACATTGGCTTTGTCAGGTTACTTGTAGCCTCTAAATCGGATTAAAAACCCTTCTCAACAACATTTTTTTCAGTTACATATAATTTAGCTGCCTCTCAAGAAGATTAGCAATCGATAAGGTACAATTGTAAGTGTTATCAAAGTGGTAAACGCTGAGTTTACATTTCCTCCGAGTAATCCAAATATCTTTCAAGTCAGTGCATAAGTTATGTGATTTTACAAAAAAAATCTGTTTTCTTCTGTTGGCATTTTACAGATCGACCGAATGTATTTCTACTGAAAGCTTTCGATTCGTGAATAATAAGAGGATTAGTAATTTTTTTAATAATTTCCTATCGTTAGATAGACATGTCTCGTACATTAGTAATTATTCTAGCTGTTATGACCACGCAGCTGTCACTGGTGTGGTCGGCAACAACCGAAACTGATCGTCAGAATTCCAAGCCGCACATCATCTACATATTAGCTGATGACTTGGGTAGGTGCAACTTAACACAACACTTAACCCTCTACCGCCTGACGTGAGTAACAGCTGCAATATTGTCACACAACCCTATCCAAAGAGGATGCGTTGCTAGTGAGCGTAAAATAACTTGCACTGATGGTTGCCGTCACGGACGACATCTTTAAAATGTTCTCTGTTACGTACAAACGTCATCATGGTTGTTACATTCAATAGTTTACGTATAATTTAAGTTGAAAGTTATGTTGCCAGAGAGTGACATACGGCGGTCGATGGTTAACGAGTGCAACTTCTCGTGCTGGAGTTATAATCTTTTGGGGNATACGGCGGTAGATGGTTAACGAGTGCAACTTCTCGTGCTGAAGTTATAATCTTTTGGGAAGCGTTACATTCATTCAGTCAATACTCGTGGTAGAATTTAAATTTCGGTTTTGACCGCTAGCAAGGCAATAATGATCAAGGAATCGAGGCACATCGAACAGAACCACAGCACGATAAAAACTTATTCATTGCAAGACATTTTTTACCAGTCGTAGCTTAAGTGGGTCAAGTGAAACTGGAATTTTTACGAATCTTTTTCAGTTATTTCTTAGAGTATCTTCAGAGTGAAAAAAGTTGAAATTACTAATGTCATGGGTAGACAATACGTAGCCGCTAACACAGAAACGGATGTGATTGATCTATGTATATGTATATCCAATTTATATCCAATCACGTTGAACGCTTTCACCAGTAGTTGTCATCGACACAAAAACTTGAAAGAATTTAGAGCGTTGAAAGCGATTACAATTACTCGGGAAGATGGAATAGATACGCAAGGTAGTCGGGTACTGTACAATATCTCGGGATGATGAGATATTTTCATGTGGTAGTCGGACATCATAGCTGAGGAGGATGGGAGTTTTTCACATTGTATTGGGGCACCACAGCTCACAGGGAGGTAGTAAAGTTACCCATGCTGCCCTCAGGTTTCCACGACGTGCCGTGGCACAACCCTCTGATCCGAGCGCCCGCCCTGCAGCGCCTGGTGGACGAAGGCGTGACGCTGGAGCAGAGCTACATGCTGCCTGTCTGCTCCCCCAGCCGCGCTGCTCTCATCTCCGGCCGATACCCGCACAAGAACGGAATGAAGGTACGAACAACCGTCATGTTGTCACGTCACCGAAGGCACAGTAGCGATGTAGAAGTTATAGTAGAAATTAACAAGCCAGCAACTTCATTGAACGCAGCGTTTGTGCAATCCAGACTTCTTCAAGTTGTAATCGCATTTATCAGGAAAATGTCCAAATAATTTTCATGGAAAGTGATTTGGACATTTACTCGAGCTTCTATGAGTAAATTTCATCGTCTTGTCGATAAAAATAGTATTTAGCAAAGAATGTCGTGGACATCCCGCAGACTCAGATCTAAAAATATTCCTTGCCGTCTGTCCACTCTGTTTAACTTCACTTTTTTCGCGATTTCCCACAAATCGCCCTACTACTGCATGGCTAGTGATAGATAGGGGTTAAAAAATATTGGAAAAATCTAAGGTTTGACAAATGAGAAATAAATCCTAAGGTAGATTTTATAGATATTTGGTATGGTAAAATCAGGTTCTGAATTATGCCTTCCTGATGTTTACGCCTGAAACTACACTTCCCACTTCATATCTGAACCTGATAACGACTATCAAATTTAAGCTGTGTTGATTTTAAATGTTTTTATTAGGCTAAATTAGTTGTTGCGGCAACATGTACGAAGGTGTCGTCTCTGAATGAGCTGTCGCGCCTGTGGCGTCAGTAAAATCCTATCGCATCAGGCAGGCATTAACATCGTGTTACTTAACCTTTAAGTTAACATCATCAAACTGATGATACTGCGGTACTAGCTGGCATACGAGGAATGGAAAAATTCAAGTGCACTCAAATATTATTATGCATCTATTGAGTGCAAATGTGAAAAAAAAAAACACAAATAAAATTATCAGTTTATCCCACAGCACTATCAGTTACCTTGTTTGTACTCATTATATGAGCACTAAGTATGGAATCAGTGTTTATCGGTATTTTTAGAGCATTTTCTCATTTATGGAAAAAAATGCCCTATTGTGCTCGTCATGTCCGCCTGTCTGTCTATCCATCTGCGATTTCACATTTTTGTCGACGAGAAATGCGCTCTGTGTCCCTAACTGCAGTGAGTACTGAGTTCTATTTTCTCTGCATGTTCCTGTCCATGACTAGTCAGCCAACATCAAGCCTCTGCAGCCAACCGGCCTACCGCTCAACCTGACGCTGCTGCCGGAGAGCCTCAAGATGCTTGGATACTCCACACACGCGGTCGGCAAGTCAGTCCGAAAAATCAAAATGACACAGTAATAAAATGAGGATTATGCGAATTAAAATTCGAATAATATTTGATTCAACCGTAATTCATCCAGGTTCAGTTAAAGGGTCCAGGTTATGTAACGAGTGCTCTAATCGCACAGAAAGTTTTCATTCATCCTTCTCAATTATTGTAGTTTGCGTGATAATTTGATAATTAGAATTTAATGTAATACATAATCAATATATGTTGATAACGTAAACACGAGCAAGTTGTCTCCGCATTTAATCGAGAAATTACAGCAAATTGACAAAATTATATGCCTAAGATTTACCATTTTCTCAGATGGCACCGAGGTCATTTATTACAATTTTAATGTTGCTTTATTACCATTTTCTCAGATGGCATCTAGGCTTCTGCAAGGAAGAGTACACGCCTATCAAGCGAGGCTTCGATTCCTTCTATGGTTTCTACACGGGAAACCTGGACTACTACGAGCACTCGCAGGGCACCAAGAGAGTCGATCCATCTGGAGAAAAATGTAAGAATGTCGCCATTAAATAAGTTTGTAATAATTCGGAGCAGAAATTGAAATTCACTTCATCAAGCAGCCCGAATGCCAACTCTGTTAATAGTGTATAATTCGGTCAAGATCAACCTAATGCCAGCATTTTCTTATGTTTAACTTGTTTCATTCTTAAATCAAAATCAATGTATGTAAATTATGGATACAGTAGAATGCAAGAAGCAGAATATCACAACAGTAAACACAGGAAATGAAAGTTTCTCATAACAGAAATCTGTAAAAAATTAAAGAGATTTAATTAGAGCTGCTTTCTCTCTGGGAAAATCGATTCAAACGAATTCTCTTTTTAGCGCACTTTCTCATTTATGGAAAAAATTCACTATTTTGCTTGCCATGTCCGTCCGTCCGTCTGTCTGTCCGTCTGTCCGTCCGTCTGTCCGTGACCTCAAGTGTTCGTCGACGAGAAAATGCGCTATATATCTGTCACTCACTGCAGTGAGTACTGAGTTAAATTTTTTTAATTCTATTTCAATACGCGTTAGCTGGAATTCATAGCAGAAAAAAACCTTCAACCATGGATAAATTTTCCTTTCTGTTCGGCATAGATAACTATGCCGAGAAAACGATACATTCACGTAGATATTTCATGCATCACGGGTGATCAAAAGTTTCCGTTCCCTGACAGCCACGGTGAGGAAGGCATCAGGCCTGGATTTCCACTCGAACGCCACGGCAAGCAGCGAGGCGGTCGGCAAATATTCTACGGTAAACCTGCCATTAATTCAGTATCATCCGTTCGCCCCCGAGTTGTTTATGAGCATTAAATAAGCTTCATGACGCGTGTGTGTATCTCGTCTACTCGACAAAGAAGGCATTGGTTTCGCTTTGTGCACTGAATGAAGCATGTATCTTTTCTGCTGTAGCGTCACTTCTGGAACATACTTGTATATTTTTACATTAAAAATGAGCTGAAACTGAATGAACGAAGGAATTTATTAAGTGATGTTTGCAATTAAATAAAGTATAACTTCACATTCAAATTTCTTACGTTTTAGGCAAATATAATTGAAATTTGAACCAAAAACCCCAGTCCAGAATATTATCTCAGATTCATTTCACTCCAATGAAATAATTGAAGGATATAGATACGCCGCTTGAGATTTACAGGAGTATAATGACCTGATTAGAAGAATACGTATGAGGAAGTACGATTTAAAAATACTTCGTTGAAGGCTTCTTTTATTCGTTGAATGGTTCCCATCAACAAGATAATTTTTCAACTCATCACAAATAATATTTTGGCATTTGTAAATCTACTATATTCAGCTTATCCACAAGGTGACGCTAAAATATCACATTTTTTTCGCCAGTTCGAGTTCGTGAAGAAAATCAAGTCGTTGCTGAGATCGCGCGACCCTAAAGATCCGTTGTTCCTGTACGCGGCGTTCCAGAACCCGCACGGTCCCCTACAGGTTCCCAGGCGGTTTTTGGAACTCTACCCACACGAAGCAAACCCTAAAAGGAGGATTATTTTGGGTGGGGAGGCACTGAACTTTGATCTGATTACAAGATTTTGCAAGCCAATGGTCGATTAAACATTTTACTATTTCTTATTTTTATATTCGAGACGGCCGAGTGACTAAGATAAAGAAGTTTGTAGCAGCGAGTTGGATGTTCTAAACCCGCAGCTGCATGAGAATGAAAATTTTGATCGAAATCTCAATGGTGGCGTACTAGTTTTGAATTGGCTAAAGGCCAGCACGGCAATATCAAAGCTGCCACTACTATTTATTTTATGATCCTGGTTAGCTTTCATTCATTCTTAGGCAAGAAATAATACCGTTTGAGAGAGCTCAATAGCATGACAATTCCGTAGATATCGATTATGAGTATCACAGAATAAGCGTCATATAAGTGAATAAGTGTACACCAGGTAAATTTTCATTTATCACATCAATGTCTGTACAATATATAATAACAAGCTTTAACGGATCAGACTATTTATAATATGATATTATATAATATTAAAATGCTAATAATAATTCATGAGAAGGATAACCTAAATTTAAGCTCACCACTGAACGCAAATACCGGATCCCGATCACTGACCTCCCATTGCAGGCATGGTATCAGCGCTCGACCACGCCGTCGGTTCAGTAGTGGCAGCTCTCGAAGAGACCGGCCACTTCCAGAACTCCATCATCGTGTTCTCGTCAGATGTGAGTTAAAACTGAACATTTACAATCACATTTACAATCACATTTACAATCACTAAATTACAATCATCACTAAATAATTTTTACTAGTGCCGCAGGGTAGAGGAAGCCACGACTGATATGATATCTCGTATTCATTACCTGTGTTGTCAGCTCAACGTTTGTAAAGGATGAGGCTAACTATCAATTAAATTCCTCCAAAATTAGGTGCACTTTGAAGAACCCCCGGCCATTTAAACGCTTCCTTACATAAACAATGCTTGAGAATGAAAAAAATGCTTCATAAACTTCGTGATCTCAATGCATCTGCATGTACCAGAATGGAGCTTCCTGGAACAAGATGGGGCTGAACTGGCCCCTGAGGGGCAGCAAAGGTTCGCTTTTTGAAGGCGGAACTCGCGTGCCAGCCGTGGTGAGCTCGCTGAGACTAGCGCAGCGAGGAGTTGTCTACACAGGGTAAGACCTGCAAGGTCACTTAACTTACTACTCGTCCAGACAGGGTAAACCTGGTCAGTTGTCTAAACAGGGTAAAACCTTATAGGTCATTTGCCAGTTGTTTACGCTGGGTCAGACCTAGTCAACTCCATTGCAAATGTTGCAAGCAATTACAATTTTATACGTATAATAATTATGGTTGGAATATTGTAGTTCTTTTAGAATTTTTATTCATGCGCTAGTGTGACAGAAACTGCCAAAATATTTATCGGTTCAGGAGGCCAGTCAATGACTGATCTTTAAAGAAAAGAAAGAACGCTTCTAGCAAAAACAAAAGTCTGACCAGTCAATAGCCACTTTTTATATCGGTGTAGAGATAAAAATCATCCCGATTCAGCTATCGCAACTCGTCCACATGTAAAATAACAGAAAGACAGCGCATTAGCAATCGTTGAATTACTGCAGGCTTTTCCACGCGACCGACTGGTATCCCACACTGCTGAGAGCAGCTGGGGCACCCGCATCCGCGAGTGAGGGCTTGGACGGCGTCGACCAATGGGAGGCGCTGAACGGACGCGCACCTCCACCGCGCCAACAAATGATCTACCAAATGACCAACCACAGAGGCCTCAGCACTGCCATGCGGTCAGTAGGGTCAGAAACTTTAACACTGACTTGCGGTGAGTAGAGCCTGGGCCTTAGCAATACTATGGAGCCAGCCCAGGAGCCTCAGTTTTGCCATGCGGTCAATAGCACCAGGCGCCTCAGCACTGAAGAGCGACGTGTAGCGCCAGAACACCGGTGCAGTCCCACATGGCGGTCCCTCACGACAGAGGCCTCAGCTAGCTAGCTAGGCGGTCAGCTCAGATGCTGCCTGAGCGAGAGCGGTCGAAGAGAGTAGAGGCAGGAATGTGGCCCGGCCTTAGCTAGGCCAGTGCCTAGTTAGAGCTGCTACGATTTTGGTCTCAATCAAACCCGAAAGCAACGCAAGCTAGCTTAGCAACGTGGGGCGCTAAGATTACGTGCTTTGAAACCTCAAGGAATTCCTGAATGGAATCAGTGTTCAATGAAGGTCGTTTACTCAGAATATACTGCAAGATCACGACGTCACTACGAGAAGTCGTAGGTAATTACGAATTTTTTCTTACGGTTTTGATCACATTTTTCAAAAGATCGCTCTGTTCAGCTATCGTAAGTTAATTATTTCATAACATCCAATTAAGACCCGATAATTTCTGCAGCTGCATAAGGCATAACATCTTGACGGCCATAATTTACGTCGAATAAATGACGTGTAATTAAGACGTTTTTTTCAATGCGTTATGTGTACAGTATTCACATCATGCCAAACGATACACACACTTCCATTGTAGGTACAAGAACTACAAAGTTATACTGGGTAACTTCAAGGACAAGGGCTGGGGGGTACCACCGGAGTACGAAAACATCACCGAGGCAACACTCGAGGGCTTCCTCGACTCAGGAGCAGCGATGAGCATCGTGCCACCAAGGCCTCGTATCAACGATACCGCACCGCGCTATGTTGACCAGGAGCTCTACTTGTCCAGCTCCACAGACATGGCAGATTTTGGGCCCCCAGTAGGCAAGTTTAGTTCGCTGATAGTATTAGCCTATGACCTATAAAATTTCACACATTTCCTTCGTTTTATGATTGGTTTATTGGATCCTCACGTAGAGATCTTTCGTAAAAAAATTTTTCGTGTATTCAGCAGCTTCTCGTATAATCATTATTTGAGGCCCGTGCTTGCTAGTCGGCAACTCTCTTCGTAACATGAGCAGTCTTTTCAACAGGTTGGTTGCTGCGAAAAGTCTAGATCGTTAACTTCGGCATGCCATGCTGAACGAACAGCGAGATAGCACACACGTTCGTTTGCTTTCTTTATACTTGGTAATGATCTCTTGCCCAGGTTGAATTATTATAACTTAAGTGTTTCCACTTAAATTACGTACACTCTCACTTCTGCCTTTTGGCTGACGTCTCTAGGTTGAAGCAAATGTCAACTCAAAACGTGATTCTCCTTATTTCATTCCAAAACGCAGATTGACTAATGTTGATGTGCGAGAAACGTACTTCTAAAGTCTTCAGAAACATTGCCTCATCTGATGACACTCACTACTCACTCTACATAGAATAGAAGTGCCGGCATTGAAGAAATAGGCCCATGGCCTGTTGCCGATTCTTGAATTTTTCGTAACTTGATTCACAAAGGATCCGGCCTTGGTAACACGATTGATTGAGATACCTTCTGGCCATGGTAACCCGATTGATTGAGATACCTTCTGGCCTTGGTAACCCGATTGATTGAGATACCTTCTGGACTTATTGCCTGGTCCGTAATTTGCTAGGCATTTTAGGACTGAACACATGCTCCTGCATAGCTTCGTCTAGTCTGTTCTTGAGGGCGTTCATACTCGGAGCGTATACGATGCGATCAGGGAAGCTATTCCACAAGTCGGTGACTCGAAGCGAGAAGAAATGTTGTCGCATGGACGTGTTACACCGCAATTTTTTTTTAGCTTATTGCCGTGACCCCTGGTGTTGGTTCTTGTTTCAAATTCTAGTAATCCTTCTGGGACCTTGTATGAGCCATGAGTAAACTTGTATGCTTCAATGAGGTCCCCACGCAGACATCGAGATTATTCGTCAAGAAATTATTCCCGTATATCCAATTCCATTTCATAATGAATACATTTTGGAGGAATGTAGAGTAATATCGTATTATATACGCACAGAATACGACTACGACGGCACAAATGACGAAAAGCTGGAGAGTCGCGATGACAACGCGCGAAGTTTCCCCACGGGCAACACATCTGTCGAGGACGAAGATCCTGGTAGACACGCACGCAAGCAAGGAACTAAGGCAGACAAGAAGGAGAGGAAGGCTCAACATAAGGCCTTCAAGAGGCTCAAACCTACGAAAATAAAATTAAAATCTACACAAAGAGTCGTCGGTAACCGAAAAAAAGACATCAGCACTTTCCGCAGCGCCAACGATTTTCTCGTGTCTGGGATACCCATTCACCTCTATAACCTCGCAGGTGTATATGATTAGTACATTCCAAAAAATAAGAATGTTGTATTTAAAACTCGAATGAATTTTTTTCACTGTGAGAGAAATGTTGTGGGGCCATTTTGGCTTCAGAAAACTTAGAATTAGAGGGCCTATTTCATATACAGTCACGAGCTAACATCAGTGAAGTAAAATTTTCCTGAATAAATTACGTACAGGCACTTGACATATAATCTATATGAAGCGGGCATTCCTGTCGAGCTTTGCCAGTCACCAAAACAAGGGAATAGCCGAACAATTGCAAATCGACACAAAAATTGGACAAAACAATCTTAAACATTGACAAGGCATTAAGGGAGAAAATTAAAATACAATGTTAATACAAAAATTTTCTCGCAACCCACAGACGACCCATATGAGCGGCACAACCTGGCAGAGAGAGAGCCTGAGATACTGGAAGGAATTCTAGGGCGCCTCGTGCCCGAGTTACGGAAATATGTGGAGCCTCACGAACCACCCACGTCCTCTGCCGGGGATCCAAGTCACTTCAATGGAGTTTGGTCTTCAGGATGGTGCTGAGGACCCGTTCTCTGAAGCCGTACTGAGAATCACACCTCGGAGATAGTGTCAATAGCCCAGCTTGTGAAGTGGTACTGAGAACAAGGTCTACATGATGTGAAGAATCAGAGCATCCTGGGCAACCAGATACCTGGAGTCCGGAGTGATACTTGAAATGCGGTTTTCAAGATTGCATACAAGCAGGTCTTTGCCGCAATTACAAAAAGCTAGTTTATCACTCATAACTGAATTAGCATGAGATATTCTTTTTAAACCAAAATTTCATATAAATCAGGCTAATTGTGCAATGCAACTAATTTGGTAGGTACTTGTAAAAGCTTCAGAAGTGAAGATTCTCTCAATGCTACTGAATGGGAACTAAATTGAAACTGTGTTGCTTTCAAGTTTATTGTAATTTATGCACCTCATTTAAAATAATTACATTTCTGGTACGGATAGGCAGCATCATCACAACACTAGGGAAAATAAAGCTTGTAGTTTGCTTACATAATTTCGGTCCTTTCAAACTTTGCATTGCATAACAAAGAATATAATTAGGAAATGGCATCTATCAATAATTGATAACATATTTATCTCATTGCTCAAAATAAAATGTTACCTACATGAGAGAAACAAATTCGTGACAAATGATGCCAAATTATGTTTCAACTCAGTTCAAGACTAGCATGCAATGCATCATCTAAACCTTGAAACTAACTCCTGAAAATTTTCATAGTCAATCAGGTGGCACACAATATTAGGTAGCTGAGTTTCCTTCCAGAATAAATCTGTACAAATTAAGCAGATTAAAACTGAACATAAATTTCAGTTGTGACCGTCCAAGAACTTGCCCATGAAATCCTTTGGCTTGGGTTCAACAGTTGGGGCCCAGAAAGCCATTATTCCGTGCTTCTGCTTCCACACTTGCACAGTTTCTTTCAGTTCCATCTGGCCCTGGAATGTACATCTCATTAGTATCTCTCCTGGATTTGGTCAAGGACCACAAATAAAAATAATGAAAGGATTTTCATTTAAAGACTCTAAATCCTCTTTTGGTTTTGGTGATTATTGAACACAAATTTAATATTACAAGAGTCATCCAGAAAATAGTACGTACCCGTTTTGGAATTGAACAAAAGGAAGTAAATATTTAACAAATGTAAACCGTCAACTGGGGTGACTTCGGCCGCCAGGGTGACTCGGCCGCGTTTTTTATTTTGTTTTGCAAACTAAAGCGGGGTCATAAACGATGGCCAAAGTCACTCCGGCATTTATGACCTCGTTTACGACCCTGGCGTTTATGACCCTGGCGTTTATGACCCCGGCGTTTACGACCCCGTTTTTGTTTGCAAAACAAAATCAAAAACGCGACCGAAGTTACCCCGGCAGCCGAAGTCACCCCAGTTGACGGAACATGTTTATTGAAAAGAACATGTATTACACTACTTCTCTACATAACCTCCGGACAAAATGAAGCATTTGTCATATCGTGTCACAAGATTTTGTATACCAGTGTCATATGCCTCCGCCGCCAGTGTATTGAGATACGCAGTCACATGTTCTTTCAGTTCTTTGTCATTTTGAAACTTTGTCCCTGCCACGAAACCCTTGAGTTTCGTATACAAATGAAAATCTGATGGAGCCAAGTTCAGACTGTAGAGTGGATGGTCGAAAATTTCTCACTTTAATTTTTGGAGAAGTTGTTGTGTTATCCGAGCCGTATGCGGCCTGGCATCATCGTGCAGGAGAATGACGCCAGTAGACAACAGACTTTGGGGTCAATTTTGAACAATTTTTTTAATGTTGCACAGTATGCATTGGCATTGAATGTGTCTCCACGGGTCATGAAATCGATGAGCATTACCTACACCTTGCCAATCCCAGAAACACTGGCGGCGGAGTAATATGACACTGGTATACAAAAACTTGTGATACAATACGAAAAATGCTTAAATTTGTCTGGAGATTATGCAGAGAAGTAGTGTAATACATGTTCTTTTCAAAAAACATGTTTACATTTGTTAATATTTACTACCTTTTGTTCAATTCCCAAACAGGTACTACCTACTTTCCGCATGACCCTTGTTTCTCTAACTTGCCAAGTAACTGATAACTCTAAAGGTAAATATTATTGCTATTACTATCCTCAGTCAAGACAAGGGAACAAAATAAATACATCTGAAGCCAACATAAAATTTAACTAGTATTCCAAGATTTTGAATACTATTAGTTAAATTTAAGCATAGACTTAATGAATTTCTGTTATCACCATATGAATTTAAACTTGCTGAATGCAAGTCAAGAAAATACACAAAAAATACTAGGTAAATCAAGTTAAATTGAATTTTAAATGCAATGAAAATTTTTATCTTCAAAATGTTCCATTAAAGAATAAAATTTAATAATGAGTATTGATAACATTTGGACAAACACAGCATAAAAATGCTGATCATAATGCAAAACGTACAGAACAAAATTGATGACATCCTGTAAGCACTCAAAACTAATACCTCTCACAAAATGAAATGAAGAAACAGTTTAGTAATAATGTCATTTAAAATTACCTTTATAACTAGAGCATCAATTATTCTGATGTCCTTGACGTCCTTGTTCTTCATGAACATTTCTTTGAGCTTCTTCTTGCATTCTGATTGTGTCTTTGGAAGATCATAATCAATTGCTGGAAATGAAGGGAAGAATTAGGAGCAGATAACACATTAGCACCTGCTATGTTGTGAAGAAAATTATCTTTTGCTTATCAACATACTAATAATGTTGACAGGTCAGGTTTGAAAAAATTCAACCAACATCACCTTTTGCCTTCATGTAAAAAAAAATTCTCTTTTCAATGAACCTTTTAGTAAAAACAAAAGAAGATGAAATTATGCTGACAATATCTGACTTGAAATTTTACCACAAAAAAGGTCAAAATAGTGCCATGTTCCATGCCGTAGAAAGTTAATTTCAGACCATAATAAAGTAGTAGATAATCTGTACCGTATATATATACCTACACTAGCAAGAGCTAGTGCACCTATACTATTCCAGTACTTGTGCCTCCAACATATACCTACAGTAACTTGGATATTGCATCCTGATTACTGCCAGTAATTGGGTCCTTGATAAAATATATAGGTACCTACAGGATTTAAAAATCCAATTAAAATATATTAAACTACTCAACTATGATTTCAATTGTTGCCACTCAACAAGTTTCAGTCAGAGTTGCACTGGGTAGCTTTCCAGGGATCTCCCAATTATTCACTTGGTGAAAGTTTTTCAACACATGATATATAGATTTGTAAATGACCAAGGAATAAATCAAAATAAAAAAATTAAGTTTGCCTTTAAATCATGAAAATTACACAATAGATGTCATGAAAATTATATGCACAATGGGATTTTTAACAGAGCCTCTCAGGTGTGGAGCAAGACCGGTTTGACAAAGATATTTGTATCTCTTTAAGAATCCCACAATGCAATCTAGGCCTTAATTATATATATATTTCTTGTTCACATTGGCCATATTGATAAAAAATTTCTATCCATGGAGAAGGAAAACTGTCAACCATGGTCTACCATTTTCATAATGCAGTATCTTTGAAGCATGGAATTGTTCTATTGATCATATAGAGGTTGATCATATATTAAAATTGATGCAGGCTTATCCAGCCATGTAGTTCGCTTGATGCAAAAATTTTGGCCAATTTTTTATTTTTAGAGAGTGATCACTTCTAGATTTTTATCCAATACATCAGGTCACATTCATTTGCAACAGCAGGTGTATTAGTAATAAAATATATCCACTTTCCTAGCCATGACTATAAATAGCTTTAAAATTTTATGTATGATTATGCTGGAACACACAATTTTATGTATGATTATGCTGGAACACACAATTTTATGTATGATTATGCTGGAACACTAAATTTTATGTATGATTATGCTATAACACACAATTTTATGTATGATTATGATGGAACACACAATTTAATGTATGATTATGCTGTAACACACTTCTGTGTCCAAGAAATCTGTCAATATAGATAAACTTTCAAGTGATGAAACCAACTGTACTTTATTACTGAGTACCTAGCAAGTCAATGCATTTCAGTGATATAGTACATTTAATAATATTTAGTTGACTTACACTGTTAAGCATTTAGTTGAAACTGTTAACATAATTACCTATTCAAGCTCCATTTATAAAACTCAACATTCATTGAGCAACCAGTAAATGGATTTTAATTATTAAAATTTTTTATTCTTTATCAAAATCATTGTTGCTCCTCGGAATTTTATTTTTGTTGTTGACCAATGTTGTCTAATGTTTATTTAGTAAGCCATTGTGTCATGTGAGAGGTGGTGCTACTGTGCTGTGGCCCAGTCTGTAAACATTGGTATGGTCTCTCAAAATCTCTTGGCAAAATCTCAAAATACCATGTTCTTTTATATTACTATAGATACCTCATGATGTAATTCAACAGTGCATCATGATGCAATTCTATAGTTAACATAAAAGAACATGGTATTTTGAGATTTTGAGTCAATTATCAATGTTTATGGACTGGTCCACAGCACACTAACACCACTTCTCACACGACACAATGGCATACTAAATAAACATTAAACAGCGTTGGTCAACAACAAAGGCAACATAAGTTCAAAGGATTCAACTGACAAGAAATTTGAAATTTTGGGAAATGAAAGAACTTATTGAGGTCAGGACTCAAGTCATTAAATGCTTAAAAAATATAAAAAAAAATCATGTTTCCACATGGATTTCAATGCTGTTAACATAGAGAAACTTCTAAGTATCTCTCTTATCCTTATAATTTACAATGGTCAAATAAATTATAATTTGGCTATATTTGTTGCTCAAAACTGCTCTTAGAACCAATTGGTCCAATCATATGTATAGTACTATAAGAAAGTCTATTGACAATGATTGCTTATGTGAAGAATTAGACATGTGTTTATGCTACTAATTTATCATAAAAGTTGTATCCCCATGTTTCCATGTAAAATGTGAAAACTCATGTCATGTGAATTGCCTCATTACAACTTTCTGAGTAGTATGTAAAAAAATCTATCTGTAAGCAATTTTCTAGGAGCTACAGCCATAAAGAAAATTATTATAGAATCAAATTAATTGACCACAAGTTTAGTTGTTGATATTAAACAAAAACAATTATTAATTATACAATTTTATAAAATTTAATAAAAAATTAAACCATATTTTAGGTCAAGAATTGCTTACAAATGTTCCTACAAATAATTACTTTATGATGTATGGCATGTGACGTCACACACAATATGTTGTGCATGCGATGTCACCACAAGGTCCCTCCTCCAATGCTTTAGTTGGTTTTGAGCTGGCAAACATAGTGGCACATCATCTGTTGCCTGGATATTGAGAAAATTTTTTTATTGTGATATAGGGAATATTTTTTATTATGAATCTTTTTGATAGCAATATTGCAAAGATTTTCAATTCTAATGGCTTGAGATACACAGTTCTAACGTCTTTAGCACTGGTGGAGTGAGCCGTGAAGTTTGAAATATGAACAAATGAGTAAAGTGTCTTTGAGTTGAGGTCATGCCATGATGCCAGTAGCTGTGCAATCTACAAAATTAGGTCTTAGTCATTAAATCATTCATCGTTGGCATTTTTTGCAACCTCCTGAAGCAGAATATTTTACTAATTAATTCTTTAATTTTAAATTTATTTTGTGGATTGCAATTTGTGTGTGTGGTATTGTATATGTGTATGTTATATTGTATTGCTTTGCCAACTCTGAGAAAGTGGCAACTTGCTACTTCAACAATTGACACTTGCAAAATCATACTTCATTCTAGATATGAAATCTCAAAAAATAATCAGATTTTAAGTTATTTGTTTGAAGTTACCTTTACATTTAATAGAAGATTTTTAGGTGCCTATTTGTCTTTAATCAAAATTTAAATTAAAATTCCTAACTTCAGTTGTTTAAAAGTCCTTTCTCTTGTCACTACCCTATAGAAATATAGAAATAGAATCATAATGAATAGAATTAGAAACCTATTTGAAATATCAACCTAATAGGTAATCAGGCAAAAGCTCCCTAAATTTGCAGGTAAAAACTATTGTTTCATGGGTACCTTTCAGAAATTGCAAATGGGAAATAAGCAACTTTTCTAATATTTCACTAAAGAAAATAGCTAAGAAAAGGTCATAACTCATAACTTCATAAGAACATCAAATGTACCAATTTGTCAAACAAGTGAAAAGAAATTGGTGATACACATTCAATTTCTTTTTTTCACCATTTCTATAGTTTCACAGTGCCTGCCAGCTTGAGTTTTTTTAATACCTAGGCCTATAGCTATTCCCACAGCGGCACAGCCCAATCTTACATTATTGACTTGCCTAAAAGATGACCAATCATGTTAGAATTGAGGAAACTACTGGTACAGATCATACAGTGGTAGTATGGTACTGCCATACTGGTACAGTACCTAGTACTGCCTACTGATAGTAGGAGACTAGGAGTACAGACTGCAGAATATTCAATAGGAGTAATAGAGAATCTCGGTCACGACGGTCAGAGATAAACTGTATTATTGTAGCTAATAGTACTTACCAATTTGAGGGATTTGTCTGTACCAAGCCTTATAAAGATTTATTACACGGGTCCTTGCCTCAGCTCTATCTAATGATAACATAGGTTTAACTTGACGGGCGGTTCGAAGGTTAACTAAGCGTGAGGACGACATTTTCCTTTGCAAAATGCTCGAGAATTAGTGCCAATCTGCGTGAACCGGAAGGCAAGTAGTTCAATCCGCTTTTTGACTGACGGTCCATCTAACCGGATGGAATTAATATGTGTTAATGTATGTACTAGCGGTTTTAGCGTTTATTAGGCCAGTCGCCGATTCCTAAGAGCAAAACCCAATTTCTGCTCACAAGTCCTTCACTTCTGAACAGATCTTCTCTAAATTCAAAATATAACCATCAATACTCTGCGACTGGCATCATTGCAGATTTCACATGATTTCATTATTGACTGAACTACAAAAAAAACGTATCTTCTACGCAACCAAACAGTTTACAACTCCCTCAATACGATCAAAAATGCCACATTTACACAACCGTACACATTTTAAGTGGCTCATTTCTGAACGAAACTACCTGAAATTCATAAATAAACTAGTTATCTTTCGGAACGAATGATAGTTAGTTCATTTCGATCGAGACGACTGAAATGGTTGCGTATTACTCAGCCAACCTGCACATGTAATGGCTTCAGCTAATTTGGAAAGATTTGTCGCCATTATTTACATCATTTTGAAATCACTCTCGGGCACACGTCCGTCACATCGTCAGCATCATGGTCGAACTAATATAAGTTTGACGCACGGCGATGACGATTTTTCGCCGTTCTGCTCATCTCTAGAGGCACAAAATGTAAATAGTGTAGATCAACGCATTGTTTTTATGTCATCTAAATTCTAAAGCATTATAAAAAAATTAATCTCACAAAATGCCACAAGAAAATTTATTTACTGCATGCAACTAGTCTTATTTTAAGCAAAACCGATGTTACAAATAAGTATGACGTCACGAGGTGACGTCACAGTTGGATTAACAAATGATATCCGCAAGGCGCAGCTGAACTAGGAAAAACCTTGTATTAGTTCAACCATGAAAAAATTGACCTCATAAAATGGCCCCATAAATGTATTTACTGCAGTAACTAGTCATATGTTAAGCAAAACAGGTGTTACAAATCAGTTTAAATCACACGGTGACGTCACAACGACCAAGGTGACATCACGGGTGGATTAACAAATAACATGCGCAAGGCGCAGCTGCGCGTGGGTCAACCTTGTATTAGTTCAACCATGGTCAGCATGACTGCGCACAGCTGAATGTGCGACGTCATGGCGACGGACTCATGAAGTTCAGTATTGTATTCATGCAGTAAAGTTTTAAACTGAAAATAAAAACGTTTTACAGTTCAACTGTGGCAAATTTGCTAAGCATTGAATTCACTTTAAAATTATTGGTTAATTATGATTTGAACAAAGTAGTGTTATAATAATAATAATAATATAATAGCGGTTTCAGCGTTTATGTAACCACTGGGCCACCCTGCCCCTGTTATAAATTCTTTTAAAATATCTAATAAGTCCTTACACTGGAGTTAGAGTAGAGAAGTACATTTTCATTTTCCAAAAATATCAATTATTCTTCTAGGCATTCAGAAAAACACCTGCCAAATATTTTTTTAAATTATTTTTTCTTGTGAAGAAGGTTGGTTATAATGTTTGATGATAGTTGATAGCAAATGTTATGGTCGTTGAAGCCAGAAGTGAGAAGCTCGTAATAGGGAGTTTATACAAGGGTAAATTGTGTAAATATAGTTGAGGAGGTTAAGGTCTTCGTCAATCAACATAGAGTACGAATGAAAGAATATAGGATTAAAAGATGAAGCCATAGTTCTATCATTTATTTTGTACGTGATCTATCTGTGTGGTATCGTTCAGCATTTCAGACACATGAGAATGACTATTGAAAAATTCAACGCTCTTTACTTTCGAGCATAATAACTGAGCCACAGGCAACCAAATAAGATACACTTATGTGAAATTAAATGAAGCTAGAGGTAGCGCTGAGGTATTTCGCGACTGATAACAGCTTTCAGTCACTAGTATTATTGTTCGTATAAGCAACACAAATTTCCCAAATAACCAAAATTTTGAGATTGATTCCTGAGGTACTCCAATCATTCATAATTTGAGAGCAACGTTACTTAAAAATAACTTTTATCTGTTGATCATTACGCACATTGATAGAAGGATTGAGTATGTATTATGCACAATTATACATGCATAAAATACATACTGGTATGTACTTTCGTAATGCTATTCTATCTCTTGTCCTCAGGTACTTTATTATAGTTCAAGTAAAATACCGGAGATTAATGAAAATTTTGAAGAAAAAAGAAGAGTGACACAATACAGCGTTTCTCTCAAAACAGCCCAAAATTGTCCGAGCAGCACAGTTGAAAAGGTTCCCACGAGATATAAGATTACGGCCTGTTTTTTGTCCAGCACAGAGGCGCTGCTTACTGATACATTGCAGTTCTGTACGATAAGCTACCCTGCAAGCCAGCTGTCCATTTCAAGTTAGCCGGTCACTGGTTGAGCTGCTGCTCTGCAACCAACCCGCTCCTCGATGTTCATACAGTTAATGAGCCAGGGACGTGATAGTAGAAATAATGTATATATAATTATTATTATTATTATTATTATTAGCTGGTTGGGAATAGTTAAGATATCTGTGATTTATTTTCGAATTGCAATAAAAAAGTAGTTTCCAAATATTTTCCACAATTTTTCACTAATTTTTAAACAATACATAATTTTCAAACATTTTTATTCGAGTGTCTGCATTTTCCTTCATTTCCGTGCAATTTCCTAGGGTTCCAAAATTTTCTGAGAATTTCTAAGCATTTTCTGAATATTTTTCACGTCATCCTCACACTTTATTTCTTTAAATTTTCAATACGTTTTCGTTGAGTTTGGCTGACATTTTTCGCTCATTCTCTGCATTCGTTTTCTTAATCTACTTCGCACATTTTATATACGTTTCAGCGCCTTCAATACAATTTTCTTTCGCTTTCTATACCTTCCCAAATCTCAAAATTGTCATACATTTTTATGTGTTAGGCATAAATAAAACGCTACGTCCCTCACGCTACGTCCCTACATTATTCACGTGTTTCTAATTTTCATCCAAAGTCCCGTCTTAGCGAGGCAATTTCCCAAATATTAGGCAATTTCTCAAATATTAGGGCAATTCCCCAATTATTGGGGCAATCACCACGTCCTAATTTAAACTATAATTAGTTGGTTGTTCGCGTTGATGTTAAGAAAAAATTTTTCGAAGCAAGGTACCACTCATCAGTGTCGCGCAAGAATATTTTATGCTGAAATCTATTTGCTGTTTATACAACTCGAAACCTACTTTTCGCCGTAGCCATAATTGATTCAGATAATAATCACATGATTGGGTGACGTCTAATTATAAACATTATCATTTTTACTCGAGAAGTTATCATGTGTCGACAGTGTCGCCTAACTCATATTAACTTCTTATCACCCATTAATTTATTCACATTCATAAACTCAATGCTACCAAAAATCTGAGAAAGTGAAACTCACTTAAATATATAAAGACTACAAATCAAATAAATAAAAAATCTACCCAGATAATACTTTGGTGATTACTTGTTCTGAATTTTCTGCATTGAATTCGTTTAATCCACATGCAGAGGCGTCAAAAGATGCGGGCGTCATGCGCTCTGTTATCGCTGCTGCTGCTGCACGCATCGACGCTGTCTGAAGGTGCAGCTCCGGCAACTAAACCTCACCTTATACTCATCCTAGCAGATGATCTGGGTGAGTATGGGTCAACAATCTTGTCGGAACCATTTTGTCTGGATCTCTTTTGTCCTTAACCCATAATCACACGTAAATAACTTTTGCGTACCTCAAAGTCTCGAATAATGTCAAGGTTAACGCGTGATGAAAGTGCCTTGAACTGGGTACAAATTCGCGATGTGACACAGACCAGATGTTATTCGTCATTACTATCTGTTAGCCTACAGTTTGTGTTTTATGAATA
This sequence comes from Hyalella azteca, assembly GCF_000764305.2. NCBI lineage: Eukaryota > Metazoa > Arthropoda > Malacostraca > Amphipoda > Hyalellidae > Hyalella > Hyalella azteca. The sequence goes on along the minus strand of NW_025945216.1, from coordinate 141,166 downwards.
ATATTTGAAGCTAATTTTTCAAGTTGTTTCAGTTGTAAGTTGATTTTGCTTTAAGGTTCACAAACGGCTGGAAATATCATTTGATAATTTATGTCAAAATTTCCATTTCGTTTTTTGAAGGCTGGAACGACATTGCGTGGAATAACCCCGAAGTGGTGAGTCCGAACCTCGCGCAGCTCGCCAGCGAAGGTATCATCCTGAACCAGTCGTACGTTCAGCCCATCTGCTCACCGACACGGTCTGCCCTCATGGCCTCACGCTTTTTACCCTCATGGCCTCACGCTGCCCCTTCACCATCGGCAGGCAGGCAAGGGTCTAATTTGCCCTCACAGCTGTAATGAAACATTAGCTGATGAACTGTTTCAATCATTATACCTTTTCGTCATTTTAGAGAAAATTTCAAGTCATTCTCGCTCTCATATCGTCATTATCTTCGAAGCGTGGAAAGTACATTTTAAGTATAAAAAATGAACCGACATTTAATTAGCAGAACGATGCTGAATTAACATTTTTATTATTTTATAAGCTGTATCTAAGTCTTTTGGTATGGAAAATAAAAAATAAGACCAAAAAACAGAAATTATCGGATGGAGTTAGTGTTCCGAATAATGAATAAAGTGTTTACACAGATCGACAATAAAACGATTCTAAGATTTGTGTATGTTTCATTTCGTAGGTATACAGTTAGATATGAAATAACGGATTCTATTTAACAGGGAGATATAATTGAGCCGACAACGCCTACCGGCCTCACCCTCAACACTACCATTATTCCCGAGGAGTTGAAGCGGCTGGGCTACGACACGCATATTGTTGGCAAGTGAGTATTCGTGAATTACTTGTCACGCAGTTTTTGAGAAAAATCTCCTTTAAAAATCTAATAATATCAACCATATCATTTAGTCTCCGATTTACACTGTATTTGCTTAGTTTACCTCAATCGCCTGTAAGACCAATAGTGCGGGTAGAGTCCAAGTAATTCTAAAGAAAAATAAAATTTCTTCATGCAGGTGGCATTTGGGTTTCTGCAACTGGAACTACACTCCCACCTACAGAGGCTTTGACACGTTTTCTGGCTTCTACTTAGGAGCAGAAGACTATTATTCTCACACACGAAACTTCGATGAGGCATTCGTTGGTATTTTACTTTAGATTCAAAAGTGTTGTAGTCTAAAAGTTACGTGGGGAACGCGAATGGATATGATGAGAACAATGCGAAAGCTTAAAAACCTGTTTGAGTATTAGTCTCTCTACAAACAATTATGATTTCTACTAAATTGAAAAATAAGTAATTTTGTAGATCTTCTGAGTGTTAAAACTTTGTAAATATTCCATCATTGGCTGTATGAACATAATCATCTTTAATTTTTGGTCCTCTGCATAATGCAGAATCCACAGCATCCGGGACTCCTAGAGCGGCAGGCTACGACTACCGAAGTGACACGCTAGTTGACTGGGCGGCCAGCGGTAACTATTCGTCGGTAATTCACGGCACGTTGATCAAAGTTAGATAAAGCTCGACTTTTGGTCAGAGACAACGCCAATAGCAAAGCTATATAGGAGCATAAAAACAAAGTACCCATGCACCATCACAAATGCGTTTATATCAAATCAAAACATGTACCTATCATTTCGTTGAATCAATTCCATTTCGTCCTATTTTTGCAGTTCCTGTTCTCAGACCGAGCTGATGCAGTTCTGAGGTCACGGGACCCTGGAACGCCTTTATTTCTGTACGTGGCCTTCCAAAGCGTCCACACGCCTCTGCAGGTGCCTGCCCAATACTCTAACCTGTACAGCAACATCTCTGACCACGACAGGAAGATTTATCTCGGTGAGCAATCGATTCGAAATATACAGTATATTGCTTGGCACGCTCGTATTATTCAATGGATGCAATTAGGGATACATCAGAGCTTATCACTCACTCGGGAAGTGGTCAGAGAACTTTTTAATAAAGAAAACATCCGAAACAGTGACACTGTCATCCAGACAGTGACACTGTCATCAAAGAGTGACACAGTCATCCAGACAGTGACACTGTCATTCAGACAGTGACACTGTCATCCAGACAGTGACACTTTCATCCAGACAGTAACGCTGTGAGCCCACAAAACAAATAATGATTGGCGAATTTCACAATTTTATCGACAAAAAGTTCCATAATTTTTGTACCCACTGTAGTGCACTGTGTGTTCAAAATGCACCAATCATTCATTTGTTTTTCTCATATAGTAAGCATTCATTTTCGCGCTGCGCTCACTAATTTCACGTGCTTTAGAAACTCAATCTCACTGAAATATGAGTCCTTTTGTTCTAATTATGTGCAATATTTTTTTAGCACCGAAATACCCGCAAATTTCTCTGAACGCAGCAACCGCTATCAGTCTTCTAATTTTATTGTATTTATTTTGGTCTCTCTGGTTTATACCTTAAATGTTCAGGCATGGTCACGGCCATGGATGAGGCGGTGGGCAGGATCGTGACGTCACTCAAAGAGACTGGCCATTACGACAACTCCGTCATCGTCTTCACCACTGACGTGAGATATCGAGACTTCTTGCTTTTATTTGTATTTGAATTTATTTTGCATATTTTATAGAATGGCGGCCAAACTTCGGCCGGGGGAAACAACTGGCCTCTGAGGGGCAAGAAAAAGACGCTGTGGGAGGGCGGCACCCGCGGCCCAGCCTTTATCCACTCGACGCTCTTGTCTCGCCCAGGCTCCATTTCCAGCAGGTGCGGAATGTCAATTGCGTGCTAATATTATTCCCAGATGAATGGGCAACTTTCAGCATGAGAAAAATAATGCCAACATCTTCATTTTTTTAATATCGAATGCAGGAACCAGGGACAGGGAGTAGACGTCTCGCTTCAGGTATAAAACCACTAGATATTGTAAGCGAGCTGAATGTATATACACATCTCAATTAATCCTCCCTTATAAGATCTCACACGATATAAACCGTTGGATGTATTCTTACAAACTACTATCTATCATCAGGCTGGTACACGTAACGGACTGGTATCCGACTTTCGTGCACCTCGCTGGCGGGTCGCCTCCAGCCGACATAGACGGCGTTAACCAATGGGAGGCTCTGAACAACGAGTCGCTGCCAGACGCGCGCGATTACTTCGTGTACGATCTTGACCAAACCAACGGCCCACGCGCAGCCGTCAGGTATGTCACTGTGCCAGAGGTCCAACTAATAGGGAAATGTGAGCATCTAATCAATGTTAGTTCAAATCTTACTTCTAATTAACTGTGATTTTTTATCATTCAATCATGTTCAGCTTGAAGAAATAATGATTTGCAAACAACTAATCGATTTAAGTCATCTCAGCTTTCCTTGATTAGCCGGGGTAATTCTTATTTAGATAAACTAAATGCAAAATTGCGTGCGTATGTTTAATGGATCAATGATTGAAGAACACAATTTTTCTTCCGACTAGGTGGAGAAAATATAAACTTATCGTTGGGAATGCTGGATCGTCAGAAATCACACCTTCTCCTCCACTTCGGGAAGAATTCAAGCACCGAATCAAACCTGAACATCGAGATGACGAAGCAAGAAACTCTGAAAATCAAAAAGGCCCCCTAAAGCTTACATCTGACACAGTTCCCGACAATGCAGTTGGAGATGAACGCTTGAAGACAGCAAGCTTTCATATTCCTTTCAATCGCATGTCCAGTAACATATTTGCTAATGCCAACGTGACTCTACAGCTCTTTGACGTCATTGGTGAGGAATTAGAATAATGTTGTGAAAGTAAATCTTTCCTAAGCTCCCTGACAAAGCAATAGTCAAGTAGAGCATGTCTTTTAAATTTATTCAGAATACGTTAAAATTTTAGCGTTTTCGTGTTTTGAGATGAATTTCAATGCAAATTCCACTTATCAAATTGCATTTTTAGCCGATGAAGATGATCCATCAGAACGGTTTTCGTTTGGGCGGAGAAACTTTTATGATTATCTGAATTTTGAACGAAGTTGCCTTTGTCCCTTTTCTCAGACGACCCTTCCGAGTCAGTGGACCTCGCCGACGCAGAGCCGATAGTCGTGGATCTAATGCTGGCGATGCTTGAAGACGAACTGCCGCGCTACACCCCAAGGGATCAACCGGCCGCCGACCCCGCCTCCGACCCCAGCAACTTTGGAGGAGCCTGGTCCCCTGGCTGGTGCTGAAACGCTAAGATATAATCGATGACATAACTGCTTAAACAACTGCGACTAAAAAGGAAAATATCTAACCACCAAACAATGAAATTTCGTTTAAAATGCAAACATATCGAAAGATCTTTACATTATTATCAGAGTTAATATACCATGGCTTTTAATTTCAACCGGACTCTTTCATGTGGGATTTCAAAAGCCTCGTTGGAACGAGAAAGTTTTTGCGAGAAAAATTCTCTTTTGATACGTCATTGTGATCAGATAAGCCAACCTGAGATTTATTTTCTCTATCTGTTTAATCTACTCTTTGTGTACAATAAATGGCAAGAAATTTCTGTTTTAACGACAATTTTCAATAACTTTATATCATCGTGAAATGGGACTAAATTTGTGTAGTTCGAAACGCGCTCTGAACATAAGCCAATGTCGCTGTAGGAGCATTTACTGATGAATAACCTATGAGTAATTCATTTTGAATCCGTGCTAAGCATTTCAGACCAAAACAAGATGCATTTATTTAAATTATTCGCATGCAAGGATATGTTTCGTGAAATGTAATGTAATGTAACATCCTTTTACAGAAGTCAGCTAAAGTTTTCAGCCACCATTTCTATGCCTTCAGGAAATAATTTATGGCTTTTCCTCGTCCAGTACCAAGCTTATTTCTATAGATGTCTCACATTGCAAATTTGTTTCATATTTAAATGACGTATGCAGGTTGTGTAATAAAATTCTTAATGTCAATATCAGTCGAAATCAATCAACTTTGCAGCACGATCTGAATAGCTTCTATGCGATGCGAAGTCCAATGATGACGTTAGCTTAGCATCATTCCTCAAATGCGTTGTAAGGTCTGCTGACGCTGTTAGGACAACAACATCACTCAAATGATGTTGTTGAACTCTAACTCTGAGTGGTGGAGCCACTCTGCTTACGCCAATCTTGTGAAGGAGTTCATCACTCTACTGTGCACTCCTCAAGGTGCTTCTCAGCACACGTTATACTCATTTATACCGGTGCTCAAAAATTAATCTCCTTGGCGATCCCAGGGGTGATTAGCTTAAATTAAACTTGTAACAACTGGTGTCACCAAGCTTAAAAATTTATGCATCTGATAAACGACTACGTAGTGTTGCACTACACTTTTACTTCCGAGCGATTGTTGATATTTAAACGTAAATACGATTATTCCGCCCAACGCTTTTGAGGCCTCTCAACGTTACTCAATTAGGGCTTCCATCATGATCCCCAAAATGAATAACAGAAATCAATATTTTGATCACGTAAAAAGCTCAAATTTCCAAGTGATTTGTGTTTTCAAATTTCACAAACATGGCGGACTTTTTCTTTTTAGAGAGTGATTGATCTTTTACACTCTAACTTTGGTGGCGACTGCAAGGAAACCTCAGTTGTCTGGGCAGCCACGGTAATTATTAAGGTTTAATTATTACAGGGAAATTTACAGTTGATCAGGTTTAATATTGCGACAGTGGCCGATCACATTCCTTCTTTGGTTTGGCACATAAATAACATTATTTAGTGAGGCACGATTTGGGGCTTGGGAGCCTGAAAACCATGGGAGTGTTGATCAGGTACTTCCTCGTCACTTGCCTCAATAGTTTCTCGGCATCTTCGTCCACGATGAGGCCTTTGTCGCGCATCCTTTGCTTGATGTAATCGTTGTTGTGGTTGTTGACGTGGTAGTGACCTAGGAAGAAGTCCTCATGTTTAGGATGGATGTGCTCCCCCACCTCGATGCTCATCACCCAGTCCCACCTCCTGCCGAGCCAGAGTCCCTCCTCGCTCAGGTCGGCGTGCGCGATGAAGCCGCCGCTCACCTCCTCGATGTCGATGCCGCCGTCGAAACCTGCGGGCAGCAGCAGAACACACTAAGAACTGGCGGCGCAGCTGTGGGCCAAAAATGTAACTGTTAAGTTAGCCCTGGAACCAACGCCCAGCCTCACCGTGCAACAACTTTACTCAGCCACAGAGCTAGAAGCCGCAGATTAATTACACTGGAACACGGTTATTTAGACCAGTGACACACAGCTTAAAGGCTCCCTCTCACAACTTCCTTGTAGCCAATTGAGTTCGGTCAGGTCCGCTCAGGTTTGCTTTGGGTAGAGAAATGTTGTTACGTGTGTACTGTGTAGGTTAGACCAGAAGAGTTTAGGTCGGAGTAGGCTTGGCAGATGCTGTATAAGTGAGTATAACCAAACTTAACTTGGATACGCTTAAGCGGTGGGTGTGGACATATTGCGCTATATGGCTTTGAGCAATTGACAGCAGAGGCTGCTATGTCCTCTCGCGTGCTTACCCATGAAAAGAAATATAAACAAAGTGTGAAGTTGGGCAAAGCTGGCCTCCGGCAAACGCCCAAAGATTTCAGTGTCTTTATCCGAATTGTGATACACTTTTTGCCCTTGTGCGAGTAATCCTGACCGAAATTTACGCATCAAAATAGCGTATCAATGCTACGCGCAGAAAGTGTGTCACTATTTGGACAACATGACACATTCATTTTCTGCCACATACGGGCCGACAAACGCGATTTGAGTTGAGACGAGAGATCTTTTTCGTCATTTGATTATTAAACACAAATAAATTAAGTCGTACGGACGGTCGAAAACTAGTGATCATGTCTTGATGAAATCATTAGAAGTCATTGAAATCACTTATTGATTCATACCAAATAATATATTTGGTTTTTAATGGCATCATAATTTGAATATCAAATTTTTAAAAGTATCAAAAATCAATCGTGAAAAATTTCATTACAACAAAGTCTTCTCTTTCTACAATAAGAGAAAAAATTGATAAAATTTATCAGAATTGCTCCTATTGTCGAATTTGAGTGTTCTACGTTGATGACAATAGATGATTGTGATTTGCAATGAAGAGAACTATCAATATCACAATTACCTCAACAAATTATTATCATGTTACTTGCCTTTGTTCAAATTGATCAAGTGCAATCCGAGTATGAATGCGAAAACGAATCAAGAAAATTTGAATTAAGAAAAATGTAAGGTAACTTTACTTCGAGTAACAAAACAAACTCAAAGTCAAAAACTTTGACTTTGAGCACAAAATGTAGTACAAAACAAAATATGTAATACAAAACAAAAAATGTAGTACACCAACTAACAGAATGAGCCCGTCGTGGCGGTTTTGACCAGTAAATGATTTGTACGAATACAAACTGGCGCCCGAAAGTTTGTATGAATAACTTGAAATATTGACTACAACTTGTAAAATTGGTGTCATGTTGGCTGCAACCAATGAGCTGTGAACGTAGTAAGTTTTGTCCGAAATATTAACTGACTTGCAAATGCAATTCTTTTTAGAAATAAATAATTATTGAAAATATTTTCATACATATTGACATATCGGTTGGAGAAAAATGCTGAAAATTAAGCTGCGCGTACCATGCCAGGAATAGACGATTTGAGGCTTGTTCTGAATATCGTTCAAATCCGTTTGCAAGTCAGCGATATATTGCGATCGTTGTTTATCGTCCAGTCGAAATTCCGTTTGGTTTTTACGCAGGAAGCACATGCCGTACTTGCCGAGCCCTGCACCGAAGTCCGCAATCGAGACGTTGCCGACCAACGCCTCCACGAAGTAACACATCTGCCGACAGTCAAACACATCGCGGTCCTGAAGGCTGGCAGGGCGGTGAATAGAACTCAGTGAATAGAGCTTTGAGTAAACTGACTTTTGCTTTAATTTCTGTCTAATTGAATTTTATTACTCGTAGTTGATGTCCTATGATAGTGGCAACTCGTGTTCGAGCCCCCCAAGAATCGTAAGGCTCAAGCTACTTTTACACCAGCAACAAAAAAATTCGCTTAGAAAACTTCCTACTCAGGGCGAAATCGCAAAAATTAATTTCATTGAGCACCAATAAATTAATCGTTCAACCAGGTGCTTGGTATGTTGAAAATCGAAAATAATTATTTTTACATATGATAATGTGCTCTCAAGAATTTTCCCATGAAGACCCAGTGATTCATTCAAAAAATTTCTTCACTGAAGTTTCACTTACAGAAATAAAAGATAACTTTAGGAATATTTTATTTTACAGTTTATGTTCCCTCATTTACGATGAGAATAGCATATCATCGTAACATCGTATCAATAGCAACATGAATCTAGCTTGTAATCTCATAGATGACAAAATTTTCAGGCCTATGTCTAGATGTTTTGAGAAAAATCAGAGGCTTGAATTCACTGTGCCTCACCTCCGGGTCAAATAAGCTGTTGCTGCCGGTGTAGAATCTGTCGGCGGTGACGCAGAAGCCGCCGGTGCTCATGACGTCTTTCGTGGCACACCACAGACGCTCCAGAGACTTCGACATCCTCGTCAGCCGTTGGTTTAGTTCACTAATCTAAAGTTAATTGATCAAATAATTGTAAATAAAATACCGGATAATATCGTGCTTAATCTAAAATACTACGGATGATTCAAGCCCTACTAAACCTGCAGTCTACCATAGCTTTCTTTATATGTGCACTTGAATATGCATTGGCCAAAATGAACAACCGGTTTTCAAATCTCTGATGAATGAACTATTATTATCGGTTAGCTTGAACTATTCGTAGTAAACATTTTGCGACCGCTAAATACAGTTCAAAAGCTACACTAGGAACTAGCTTGCACAAATACAAAAATCAATAAAAATTTAAGATATTCCAAGGAAGTGAATAATCGAAATTAGAACATATTAGACTCAGTCTGAGCGCAGAAAAAGTCAATTTTTTTAACGAACTCTCCGCGCAGTTTCTTGTCTAATTTTTCCTACTATGACTTAGCCACTCGATGCACTGTTTTTCATATGGCGTAAAAGTTCATAAGTCGGACTGTTCGTTATCGAACGCCACGTCCACAGTTTTCATATGCTTTCTACAAATTAAAAAAACATGGAACCCCCGGGAAAAAAGTCCCCATTTTATCAGTCACCTTGTCGTCATCATAATAGTTTATATGTCGTAGCATATTTCTCATGCGTCTTTTCTGCATTCAAATTTGTAAACTTATAATATCGAAATGAAATTTATAACATTTAAGCAGGTATGTAAGATTAGAAGATTATTATTAAATTACCTTCTCTTCAAAACTTTGCCACGTTAAATGAAAATAATTGTTCCTTTCTGCCAATTTCGTTGCCTTTCCAAGATGCATTTCATTTTCTTCAAGTCCTGTTAGAATGAATGCTAATTATTGAAGTTCTCTCGGACTTATCTGAGTTATTTCAAATTGTTGAAAGATTTACCTATTAAAGTGGGGCGAAAAACAAATACAATAAGACTGTACAAGTTTCCTCGTATGTTTCATTTCAAACTGCAGATCGTGTTATTGAATGGAATGAATAACTTTATTTTGCGGAAATCCGTCCTCTCCGAAGCAAAGAAAATATCGGGATAATCTTCGTGAATTTTTATCTTTCGCAACTCATTCTGTCACCGTTCCCTAGTTGTTGTTTTTTTAATCCGAACGAAAGTGGATTTATGTTACCGTACCTGTGTTCTGTGGATGAAATTCAGGCACTGTTTTAACGGCAGCAACACGAAGTTTGATGTGACGGCTCATCATAGCCATCGTAACAAGTGATGCCGTTGTGATGACCACCGCTATCTTCAACCTTATGTCTTCCAACTTTCTTATCTTCAACATTATTCTTAGTTTAATCTAAATCTGTTACTGAAACCCGTTTGAAATTATATAATCAACCTTCAACCACAGTTAAATAATTTAAACAATAAACATAAAATGACAGACGTGGCCGAAGGCTTCCTCACGAATGCAGTGACACGCAGGACAGTGAAGTGCAACTCACGGCGGCTTTGGCATCTTGCAATCAAGTGCTATAGCTCAGGGCGTTTATGGTATATTTCAAAACAAATTGAACAACTGATGGCGGCTGTGGCAAAGTAGAATGCTCACTAAACTTATTCCCTGTGTTTCTGATAAGCAGTTTTAGATTTCGGCTAGATTTGCTAGGTATTTTTTTAGCGGTAATCAAAAATTAAATATAAATATTCAATTTTGAATTTAAATGTATTTAATATCCATGTATAAATATTTAAATTTGATAATAAATACGAGTACTTAAAAAATTATTCTAACAAATTTTTTCCAGTCAATATGAATGAATTACAACATGAATCAAGAATAAAATATGTATGATGTGTAGTGAGTCAAATCAGCAGCAATGGTCAATTTTACCTCTGAATTTACTAGAAAATTATACCATCATTCTGCTAAGTGGAGCAAACGAAGTCAATGTAATGGGTATTACTTCAAAGCGATGCAGGAGAACTGAGAGTTTCTAGGAAGTTGTGTTCGGAAATGAACCTAACGCTCAAGAAACTTATGATTTTCCTCCAGGCCAAACAACCTAATGCCCGTTTTTTCCACCAGGCAATTTTTTCACTCAATCTTGGGTAGATTCGCTGGTCGAGATATCTTGTACTTTTTACTTCTAATTTACGGACTTAACTGGCCACTCGATGCAGAATCGTTAAAATAATTTGAAATATTAAATACCAATAGGCAATAGGATTTGAAAGGTGTAGCCAAAAAATTTTCAGCAAATCAATGAGTGAACTTTCACATTTGTTCTTTTTGTCGACAAAACTTTCTTTTTATTAATTCAAGAAACTCAATGATCATTGTCGTTCGACTGAAATTATTATCACACTAGCAAAGAAGTTCTCAAACAATTTTAATTGATCGAATGTTTGCCAGTCACAGAAACTTATCAACTGCCGTAATAAGCTTCGACCAAATAGATTATTTTCAAACGAGGTGCAGTTAAGTAATTAATAATGTTGTTAAACATGTATATCTGTTAATATATTGTTAAATTCCATAATAAGTATCTTCCGCAATTAAGTTGACTAAAAATCAGAAGCTAATCACAGTGGTTACTCATTACAACTTGGCCTATACGCCAGGGAAAGCTGACTCAATTGACTGGACAACCAGCGGCAATTAGTCCACAGTAATTTGCTGTTAATCAGGTATAATATTTCGATGGTGATCAAATAAATCTTAGTTTGACACAAAAAAATAACATTATTTGGTCAGACATGATCTTGAGCTGGGGAGTCTGAAAACCATGGAAGTATTGGTAAGGTGATTCCTCATCAGTCTTCTCAATAGTTTCTCGGCATCTTCGTCCACGATGAGACCTTTGTCGCGCATCCTTTGCTTGATGTAATCGTTGTTGTGGTTGTTGACGTGGTAGTGACCAGGCTGGCCCTCCACCGCCCACGTCAAAATTATCCCTGGGCATTAATGATACTGCAGTAGAATTTTTTAAGGATGAATTTTTGTTTACTTTTGGAACGTTTCATTCTCATTCCTTTACAAAACTGGTTACTATGAAGAACAGGCTAAAATATAATTTTAAAGATTGCCTTCTTGCGTCCTATAATTTCTTTTTAATTTGATAGTATCTTTTGCACAACAGCTATTTAATAATGATCAGGAAAAGAATAACTGCTACCTCATTTGCGAGCCAGTGCATAAAATGCTAGAATTAAAAGGACGTCATCTGATACACATTTCCTTATTACCTGCACAAGCATGGCGGATGAGGTTATCAAGGAAGAAGTCCTCATGTTTAGGATGGATGTGCTCCCCCACCTCGATGCTCATCACCCAGTCCCACCTCCTACCGAGCCAGAGTCCCTCCTCGCTGAGGTCGGCGTGCGCGATGAAGCCGCCGCTCACCTCCTCGATGTCGATGCCGCCGTCGAAACCTGCGGGCAGCAGCAGAGTAGCGTTGCTGAGGAGCGACACAAGAGCTGTTGACTAACGCGATTTGAGTTAAGAAGAAAGTTCTATTCCGTCACGTCATTTAAAAAAGGTCCAAAGTCTTATGTAGGTCGCTGGTCCCAAAACAACCCTCATCATCCTATCCACTAGCACGCTGACGGACTGACGCAACTCACCGTGAGCGACACAGTAAAGATGAGATCAGTGAACTAATGAATGTCAAGCGATACTTGACAAAATCCACCCTCAGAGTCTCGAGTGACTCACCATCCTCATCATCACCATCATCACCATCGTTATCACCTCCGTCATCATCATATCATCCCTTAAGGAAAAAAAGCGAAACCGTATGTAAAATAATGTAAATAAAGAACCACCACCTCCTCATCACCCGCCTGCATAAACCATCAAAAGCCCTGACGGCTTATTCCCCTCCCTCCCAACCTCCAACAGACCCCAGTCACCTACAGCTCACCCAATCATGAGCAATGCGCCTTTCATATATCCTATTGTCTTTTCTACTTCTACTTCCTCTTTCTGGCCACTCTGCGCCACCTATTGCTCTCTACTACTCTTTCCTGGTGACACCGCAGCAACAACAATGTAGGTACAGTCAAATCCTAGTAATCATGCGTTGATGAAATAATTCAAAATAATTTAAATCGTATTCTTTAAATTATAACTTGAGGGTTTTCAGTAACATGAGCATTCGCATTATATATGTTTAAAAGTATCAGGAATCATTCGTTCAAAATCTTATTACAAAAAATCTTTGCCATGCGTCCATAGTATGAAAAAATTGTATCAAATTCCACAGGATAGCTCGCATTGCCGGATTTCAGTGTTCAGCGATAATGAGAGTGAACGATTGTGATGAGTGATGAAGCGAAATATCGATATCCCAATTGCCACACCATATAATAATTTTGTCTTTTAGTTTTAGTTGGTCTCAGTATAAATTCGAAAAATAATCAAGAAAATTTGAATAAAGAAACACCAAAAATGTTTGGTTACTTGGCTTTCTAAAATTACACCAAGTAACTAATTGAGTTGATAAAGGCGATAGTGACCTGGAAATGACTCAGATGAATAACAATATTTCTCGAAAGTTTTGCAGCGAAATCCAGAAATATTGACTGTAATTAGAAGAACCGACTATGTTGGCTGCAATCAGTGAGATAAAAACGTATTTAGTTTTGTCTGATGTATTAAGTGACATGCAAATGCAAAATTTCATTAAGAAAATAATCATTAAATAATAACTTCACACATATTGACACACTGGTTGCAGTAGTGTTGGAAATTAGGCTGCGCGTACCATGCCAGGAATAGACGATTTGAGGCTTGTTCTGAATATCGTTCAAATCCGTTTGCAAGTCGGCGATGTATTGCGATCGTTGTTTATCGTCCAGTCGAAATTCCGTTTGGTTTTTACGCAGGAAGCACATGCCGTACTTGCCGAGCCCTGCACCGAAGTCCGCAATCGAGACGTTGCCGACCAACGCCTCCACGAAGTAACACATCTGCCGACAGTCAAACACATCGCGGTTCTGAAGGCTGGCAGGGCGGTGAATAGAACTCGGTTCTCTTCGATTATTAGTTCTTTAGTTCTTATAGAGTCAAAAATGACTGAAAAAATTTACTCATGCTTTAGTTTTACAATATATTATTTTTCTGTATTTGGTGTCCACAGACAGTTGAACTAGTGCATGCGCCTACCAAAGAAAGAAGGAACTAACAAACGTTATCGTTTCTAAAGCAACAAAAATAATCGCTAAGATATCTTTCTACTCAGGGCAAAATAAAAACAAATTATTTCACTGAGCACCAATAAATTAAGGCTCCAACTGTTTTGATAATCACCTAAAAAATAATTATTTCGACAAAATACTTATGTGCTATCCAGAATTGGCCCATGAAGACCCATAGATTATTTCAAGAAATGTCTTCATTAAAGTTTATCCTCAGAAAGAAGAGGCTACTTGAAGAATATTTTGTTTCATAGTCCATGTTTCCTCATTAAAGAGAAAAATAGCATATATTAAATCTAGTCTTTATTCGCGAATATGGCGAAAATCCTCGTCAAAGAAGCTGTTATGGCCTATGTTGTGCCTCAACTCCGGGTCAAAGAAGCTGTTGCCACCGGTGTAGTGCCTCACCTCCGGGTCAAATAAGCTGTTGCCGCCGGTATATTGCCTCACCTCCGGGTCAAGGAAGCTGTTGCCGCCGGTGTATTCCGGGTCAAAGAAGCTGTTGCCACCGGTGTAGTGCCTCACCTCCGGGTCAAAGAAGCTGTTGCCGCCGGTGTATTGCCTCACCTCCGGGTCAAAGAAGCTGTTGCCGCCGGTGTAAAGTCTGTCTGCGGTGACGCAGAAGCCGCCGGTGCTCATGACGTCTTTTGTGGCACACCACAGACGCTCCAGAGACTTCGATATCCTCGTCAGCCGTTGGTTTAGTTCACTAATCTGAGGTTATTTGAACAAATAATTGCAAAGAAGACACTGGATCAAATCGTGCCTCACTCTGCCTGCAGACTACCATTGCTTCCTTAATATGTGGACAAAAATCTACGTGGATCAACAGGAGCAACTGGTTTTTAGATTTGTGATGAATGATCTATTGCCGGCTAGATTTACCAATTTTCAGTAAATAGTTTTCGATCGATAAGAATGGAAGAAAACTAAACTAGGGATTAGTACGCATGAGCACAAAAAATAAGAGCAAATGAAAAGATAATATATTCCACGGAATAGAAGTAAACAAATTATAATATGCCTCAGTCTGGAGGCATAAAAATTAGTTTCTTGTCTAACTTTTCCTACTATATGACTTTAGTCGCTCTTCCCAGAATGATTTTCTCAAGGGGCGTATATTTTTTTATAGTTGAGGTTAAGACTTTTGGCGACAAATGCGCCCTCCAGCCTGATCTCTGTCAGAATAAGGGGAGTATTGCCATGCATAAGTCCGACAGTTTGTTTTCGCACGCCACGTCCACAGTTTTCTGCAAATCCTAATTTGATGTCGGTAAATTTGAAACACGAAAAATTCTATCTCGTTTAAAAAATTATTTGTTAGTCGTCATCATAATCGTCTATGTGTCGTATCATTTTTTCAAACGTATCTTTTCTGCATTCAGTTTTGTTAATTTGTAGTATCGCGAGAAAACTTACAACCATTAAGCAAAGAAGAGTGAATAATTACACATAAATTACCTTTTCTTCAAAAATTTGACACGTAACATGGACATCATTGTGTCTTTGTGCCAGATTCGTCGTTCTTCGCAGATACATTTCATTCTCGGCGAGTCCTGGAAGAATAAATGATTATTATTGTTTTCTCGTACGACTTATATGTGTAAGCTTTCTCGTACCTCTTATATGTGTTCGAAACGCCCATTTATTTAACTATAAAAATGGTTCATGGAACAAATACTTCAAGACGGGAGAATTTGCCTCGCAGGCTTCACTATAAACCATTGAAAGAGTTCTTCAATTGAAGAATTAACAGTAATTCGAAGAAATTCATTCTGCCCGAAATAAAAAATATCAGGAAATTCTTTGAGAATTTTTAGCTTTCACATCTCTTTCTGTCACCGTTCCCTATTTAATTTCATTTAAATTCCAACATATCTTGATTTATTTCACCCCGTACCTGTGTTCTGTGTATGAAATTCAGGCACTCTTTTGTCGACATCAACACGAAGTTGGATATGACGACTCATCACAGCCATCGTAACCAGTGATGCTGATGTGATGACCAGCGCAAGTTTCAACCTTTTGTTTTCCAACTTTCTCATCTTCAAAATTATGCAAAAAGTTCGAACCGTAAACGCTTACTGAAAACGTTTCAAATACTTTAATCAATCTTCAACTATAGTTTAATCATTCGAACCATGGACAATAAATCACGAGTGTGACCAAAGGCTGCCTAACAAGTACAAAAATACTTGTGACAGCGAAGTCACGCACGCCAAGTGAAAGAGCTCACTGCAAGCAATGATGAATAGCAATCAAGGGGAACAACTCACGGCAAATATAGCATCTTTTAATTCAAGTTGAACAACAGGAAGCGGCTGTGGTGCCAGGCCCTCTAAGTTGAATGTTCGCTGATCTTAATTCAAGTGCTTGTAAGAAGCCTTATATGATGGGAGATACTGTACGTTAGTATTTTGAACAGCGGTATATAATTAAACATTAAAACAAATTTAGTTATGAAACACGAGTACTTGAAAAATTATTCTCCAAGATATTCACACCCAACATAAATGATCATTTATTAAAGATGTACGATGTACAGTGAATCAATAAAGCAACAGTTGTCAATGTAAACTTTAAGTTTAATTAAAAATTATACCATCATATCACCAGGCGGAGCAAACGAGATCAATGAAAAGGGTATGTCAAGTGATTGAACTTTTCAAATTTATCAAATTAAAATTAATTTAAAAATTAAATCTATGAAATTAAAATTAAGATATCTTCATGGAAAATGCCCATGCGCAAAAAAGTATTCATCTCTGCCACGTAAAATCGGTAATGACCGTAGCTTATGTCATTCGAGCGGTCGTCTTTCTATGAATAACAAAAAAATATAATCTATGTGAAACTCAGAGTTATAATTATTTTAAAATCGTCTGATATCTAACGCGAGGAAATAAAATGTATTATGTTTCTGATGCATTCAACTTTGCAGGTGCTTGATCCGGGTAACTCATAATGTGGCAGGCACCCCTCCATTGTCAAGATTTATTTTAAGGGAGGAGGCGGAAAAACGAAAGCGTCTATTGCATTTCCAAAAACAAGCTCGAACATTTTATTTAAATAAAATTATTGCTTCGTGGCAAACCTAGAAATAAGCCCAGAGAGACCCACGACGTCAAGGATGATAAAGGAGAACTAAGAATGTCTAGGAAGTTCTGTTCAGAAAAGACCCTAACTGCTCGGAAAAGAATCTAACGACGTATGATTTTCCTCCAGGACAAGACGTCATGCCCGTTTTTTCTTACAGAAGCAATTTTTTCTTTCAGCTTTGGCTAGATTCAGTGGTCGAGATGCCTTGCACTTTTTATTTCCAAATTACGGACTCAGCTAACCACTCAATGCAGTAATGTCAAAATTTGAAATAGTAAAACGAATTGGCTTATGGAAGGTGTAGCCTGCAAAGCTCAATTAAATCCACTAGGGAACTCTAGTAGATTTGTTCTTGTTTTAAGGGGAGCGTCTACTCCCATAAACAAACTTTTTTGTTTACGGATGGATCGTTCTAAAACTTGATATACATATGTAAAACCGAAATCTAAGGCTTTTTTGTTCGTGTAAATTTTTCGAAAAAAATGAAAGGAAATGTGAAATTCTTAGAAAACGGCCTTATGGGGGTACTGTAGAAATCTATCTCGTCCTAAGATTTTCAAGCTGCAACATCGAGACACATGTCATTCGATTCGTAAAGACCATATCTATCGATTGGTTGCAGTTTTTTCGAAATTTTTATTTTTGTTGGTCGGGAGGGGATTTTTGCGTAAATTCCCCCCCCCTTCCCCCCTTTTTGCAAATTGTTTTCCGAACTATTTCGAAATTACAAAAAAAACTACTACCATTCTTTACATCTTTTCATTGCAAATCGAATGGTATATTTCTCAATGCTGTAGCTCGAAAATTTTAGGAGGAGATATCGGTTTGCAGTGAGAGCAGGTTCAACTGTTGAGGACAGCCGAAAACTGCCGACAAGGTCGCCGCGCGCTGTATACAGGCAACTTTTTAGGCATTTATCGTAGCTAGGATACTAAAGTTAGGCGTTATTTTAGTTGGAAGCCAGGCAGAGATACAGAGAACGACTGCATTAACATCTTCCCGCATGATAGCTCGGGGTGACTGAAGTTCCACGCCGATACTCCGATAGTCGGCGAAAGAGAGCACATAATGTGAAGGCAGATAATTTCGCCCCTTAGACATTTGTTAAAGCCTCGGCGCAACGTAGCTCTTCAAAAAATTCGCGATCTTTGGTGAACGCATAAATCAACGTACAGAGATGATTTTAGGGTGTAGACGTTCCCCTTAACAATACTTTCTTCCTATCATTCTGAAAACAGCACAATCGTTCTCCTGTTAAAACTAACTGTGATCAATATTTAACTTAGGCCGCACTAGCACCAGATTTCTTAACAAACTTCAATGGGTCGAACGTCTGCCAGTCGCAGAAGCTTATAAACATCAACTGCCGTAATAAACTTCGACCAAATAGGTTAAATTTAAAACGAGGTACACTTACGTTACGAAGGATGTTAAAAATGTATGTCTCTCAAAGGTAACATTAAATTCATTATAAATATTATACAGCCGCAAGTAAACTAAAATAGGAGGTTTCCACACTAGTTAAAATTGGCTGGAACATGGATTTGTGCAAAATAAGTTATTCATAGTTGAAAATGCATTGAAATATGACAATAAAATTTTAACTTACTGAAATGTGATAAATAAAAAATTTATTTTAAAAATTCCTAACTTTACCCACATTTTATGGTTTATAGAGAGACAATGAGTCTGAAAAAATTAATCAATTATTTATCGACAAGAAGTGCGCACTCCTTATCGTGTATCTAAGTTTATAGCAATACGATTCACTCTATTCACTCCAAATTGTACTAGGCATATTTTGCTCCCCCAATCACCTAGAAATGTTGGTGTTATGCCGATCTTGTATGCCTTCGCGGGTTAAGGTTTTCTTGTAACCAAGATTGTTACGTTATCACTTTGTGACGGCATGATAGTCTTACGGTTGTGGGATTGAATGAAAGCTAAGTCTTCTGCTAAGGTTTACTTCAACACCGAAAGAGAGAGCAACCTGCTCGAGCCGAAGACCAGAAGCTAGAGGGCGATAGGAGAAGCGGGTGCTTCCTCTTACAGGGAAATAAGGCAAGAGACATAAAAGTTACGCTAGAATCCGACAGCTCGCAGTACATGTTGCAGATAGGTGATACGTTTATTCTAACCAAGATAAATTTTAAAGGATTTGTCTTGTATCATTTATTCATATCGTAGATTTTCTTCGCATAGTCGTTCCTTCCATTGTCGTTCTAGCGTTGGTTTGCTCCCAAACATGCATCAGTTAGCCTATCATTACTAAGTATACTGTATACTATATCAAATTCTGAACTCCACGACCGAAATTCCCATTTCATACTATTGCTTACGCGCTTGTGTTCAGATTTGAAGTTAATGTTAAATTTGTGGTCTAGATTTCAAAAACTTACTGTAAAAGTTTTTAGACTATCTTTTTTTCGACAGATCCCTAATTCACATCAAAGATCATCGCTCTAATTTGCGCACATTTGTTAGACTTGTACTCCGACACAAATAGCTGAAAATTCATTACTCGAACTTCAGTAGGCAGACATTTTTCTCGAAGCTCTCAGTTTTTTACCTCACAAAGAAATCACTTTTAGCGCTAAACTTTGCAACAAATCTTGAAGATGTGTAATAATTCAACATAAGCAATCGTGCTATTTTAAAATATGCACATTTCTGCTCAACTTTGTTGCAGTTTCAACTGCCACTCTTTAGCCATGCTCAATGTGGAGTTGTGACTTGAAATTCGGTTGTAGAAACGTCACAGCTAAAGAGCCTGTCTCGCAGGGATGAGTGGTGGGGCAAAGATGTGGAGGAAGTGGAAGTGGGAAATTCATAGGTCTATGTCCAGGAAATGACCCTTTGTCGAATCATAAATTTTATCCACTCAATGTATGAGCAGGAAACATTAGCGTATGGATGGGGTCAAATGTCATCGTTAAATTTCTTCGCTTTGAGGTGGCTACTAGGAGCAGCAATTAAATATTCTTCTTACTGCCCTTGCAAAGTAAGAATATCAAGCGTATTCAGCTGTAAATCATTCATTCACACTGTAGAAGAAGGGCCTACTATACTAGCGTGGAATATCGTACGATTATCCCCGCGAGATTATTGAATCTGCCGCGTATATTGAACATTCAGGAATATTCACTCGATTGTTCAAGCGCATTAAGCTTGGTAAAGCAAGCAATGTCCCAGATCATTTTGGATTAAGCTCTACCTGAGGATCGGGTTACGTGACTAAGGTCGTGGAGGATAAGTAAGACACGTGCGTCTGATAACATCTCTTATATACGGGGTGGTTATACAGGAGTTCGATACAGAGGTATAATTGCAACGGCATCGACCATAAGGTCGGAGAACTCTACCGGCACGCTACATCGCTTAGTGCAAATCAACTACTGCGGGGGCCTTACTTAAGGTTGTAGCCCTTATATAGCCTTCGGCTTCCGCCCACAGCTAAGGTCTTGATCGCGCGATCTATCACGTGTCTTCCAGATGCTGACTCATGTCATCAATCTCTCTCTGGTCAAGCGAATATTTCGTTTAAATTACATACATTATAATGATTATAATGAGACGCCAGATTGACACCGGACAGCAACGTCCGGTGTATTAGAGTGTTCGTAATGCAACATTAATCTTGAGCTTTCAGTTATAGAAGTACCTAAAGCAAGATCATTCAATTCAACCCTCACCCGTCCTTCACCAAAACACTCTCAGACTACCTTACAGATAGAACAGCATCCATAAGAATAGGTAACTGCATAGTTCCCCCAAACAACTCCACACAGATGTCCCCCAAGAGGCTTGTCCCCACAAGTATAGTGTATAGTGTGTTCCCCACACTATACAGCTTCACAACCCACGACCTCCCATCTCCACATAAGTCATAACCAACACATAGCGTTTCCAGATGACATAACACAAATAACAATAGGACATTCATTACCCACACAACCACACATCAATACAAACATAGCACGCCATACAACAGATCAACACCTTCGAAAATAATTGGCTCATTAAGACAAATACAAATAAATTTAAAATCATCCTCATCATTAGACGAAAGACTTCCGACATCTTCATAGACAACACCCACTATTCATACACGAACAGAAGAACAGTTTTAGATTTATACTTCACTACACGCGGCTTCAAGTCTCAAATAGCGAAAAGAAAAACAATGGCCCTCACCAACCTACACAAAATACACAGATTTACCACCTCCCACCCAACATACAACGGACGTTATACTTCTCCTGTGTCAGATCATCCCTCATTTACCCCCAATACCGTTACACACCCAATCAAAATCAAAGATATCCAAATAACAGACAGTACAAAACAAAGTCCTGCAATTAATCCCAAACACACTTTGACCTGACTTCACGTTCTCCCAAACACTACACGAACAATGCGACATTCCTACAATAAACACAGTTCTTCACCAATAATTACACGAAACTTGGTCCACCATCAAAACATATGATCCCCAACTCAACTCACATCCCCTCCCGACGCCATCGCAAGGCAGCACCAGTTATCCAAAAGCTCCAAATTACACGCACTAGGTCCCCCACCTCCACCCCTGTACAATTAACGCCTCAGCAGTGCGTGCCACACTCGGGCAACAGTTGTTCCCATCACGTCTGGGTGTAGCTTGTCTCATAACAACTCACATCATCAAATACACTACCACGCTGACGGACTGGCGCCACTCATTGAGAGTGAAACACAGTAAAGACGAGACGGATGAATTACTGTAGTCCCAACAATACTTGACAAAATTCATCTCTTGAGTCTCGAGCATCTTACCATCCTCATAATCACCGTCACCAGCATTATCATCTTCATAGTCACTATACTATCTTATTGAAAAAAACTGTATGAACAAAAAAAATGCATTTAAATGACAGCAAGCAGAATTGGAGCACTGAGCTGCGTGTTCAAGGCCGCAACAAGCTGGGAATCTTCTGCGATGTTTAGAATCGGCGATAGGACTACAGCCTAACAAACGCTGAAACCGCTATTATTATGTTTTGAGTGCAATACTTCCTCTTTGTATCTCTCTAAAAGTTTTTTTCTGACAATTATAGATTGGCTTTCAAAAAAAGATTACGTTGTTGAGTTCTTCGCCTATTTTGTTCTCCATACGCATACATGTTCACGTTCAATTTCAGTTTTATTAACATTCATGTTTGTTTCCCCTGAACAGCCAGCGCCTCAGCACCAGCCAGGTGACCAAGTGCCGCCATAGTTGTCGGGGGCGGCGAGGATGGCGTCGGGGTACACCTCCCTGGGGTGGTAACGCGGCAGCTCGTCCTGCAGCCTCGCCAGCAGTAGGTGCACCACGTCAGTGCGCACCTTCGCCAGGTCCAAACGTTCGTCGGGGTCGTCTGCACGTCAACGTTCTTATGAATACACAATTTATAGCATTCTTCAAACAATAATATTGAAGCTGAATATGAATATTAGGTATTTATTGATTTTAATTTGGTATTTATTTGGACGTATCTAAAATGCGCAGTTTCACAGTATTGGAGGCGGACGATCTTCCAAAGTATCTGAATATATCTAGTAATAGCTTCCCAAAAATAATAACAGATTTCAGCGTGCACAATACCAAACAGAGAAAATTTCTCTTACCGAGTACATCGTAGAGCTGCATTGTCACGTTGGCGACGACGATGTCTTGAACAGTTTTGAAGTCTGACAGTCGCAGGTTGGCTCCTGAAGACAAGCGATAGCGACGCTTCAGTTCCTCCTGAAGAACTTTGTCCTTCTGAACTCTGTCCCCGGAGACGTGCGTCGCGTCTCTGCGATTTTCATTGCTTGCTCGTGATTCGGTGAGTCTTGAAGAGGGTTTGAGAATGTCCTTCATGTCCATCAGTCTATCTGTGAAATATTCTACGGCCATTCGCATAAAAGCGGCGTCGGTACGTTTGGTTCTCTTTCCAGCTTTACGGAAAGTAGTGGAGAAAATGGAATTTGCATGAAGTTCTTCGTTTGTAGTTTTTGCTTCCTCCTGGGCTGGGGTCACCTCTTGTATATGCGTTGGGGGCGACCAAGAGGAAGGTCCAGGGTCTCCCACAATCAGTTTGTATCTTCCCCACCTACCAGAGAAAAATTTTTAGATTGAAACCATGAGGTAAAAATTAATTCATAATATTTCGATGGCATGTTACTGAAAATTATTTTGAGCGAAATTTCGCACATTTATATATCAAGTTTATCATAAATTTTACTTCATTTGACCACAATTTATATATACCGCAATTTCAATTTGCATTGTTTGAGAACTTGAATTTAAAATGACCAGAGAAATCATTTTGATATCGAATCGCTAGGCACTAAAAAATAGAATATTTTAATGGATAATTTTCGAGAGTATGCACTGATTATATAAAAATTATCGACTTCGAAGGTCTAATATGAATTTTAATTGCTAAGTAGAGACCAAAATGTTAATCAGTGACGCACAAATATTTTTCATGCTTAACTTCAACAGCGCCACGTTTTTCAATTGGACGCATGAAGAATGCAAAGAGAACAAAATTTCACGAAGTAATTAAAGTGAACAATGTTCACGGCACATACCTGACAGCAGCCCGAATACCGTTCGTTTCATCGAGATCATACACGAAAAAATCCCGCGCATCAGACAACGAAGCATTATTCAGAGCCTCCCATTGGTTGAGGCCATCAATGCCTTGGGGATCACTCATGCCTGCCAGATGCATAAAAGTTGGATACCAGTCCGTCACATGGACCAGTCTGAGGGCGAAACAAACTATTGTTATGAATGATATCTGTAACAATGAATCACAACTTACGCTTGCAACAACAATCTAGAAGGTATATCAGAAACAAATTCACGAATCACACCTTACGTAGGACATGGTGTGCATTACGTAGGACATGGTCATACAGATAAAGTTGAATTTTTAACTACGGCCTCCCAGTCACGAACCTGTTGGAGACGGATCCAGGGTACGACAAAATGGGTGAGTGGATGAAAGCAGCGCCGCGGGTGCCGCCTTCCCACAGCGTTGTCTTGTTGCCCCTCAAAGGCCAGTTGTTGGACCCTGATATTGTAGGACCACCGTTCTGAATAGAAAAACAATGAAGGTATAAGCTAACTGTACGCATACCCTAAGCAAGGTTCTTGGCCAAGTCAGTGCTATTTGCTCTACCTGAAAATATCTACAGAGGCCAATAACTCGCTGTGACTCACGTCAGTGGTGAAGACGATGACGGAGTTGTCGTAATGGCCAGTCTCCTTGAGTGACGTCACGATCCTGCCCACCGCCTCATCCATGGCGGTCACCATACCTACCGGTGCAAGTGCAATGCTACCAATACTAATTTGCAACGTGATAGTAATGAAATTCATCAACATAGTGCTTGTTGATGAATTTCATCAACGAGCCTAGCACTGTTAGTAGAAGCGCTGAAACCTGTCATGCAGGTCGAATATTTGCTTGAATAATTCGTCATTATCTAACTACGCCACTTGATTGGATCATGAATGCATGCGCCATCGTCAACTCGACAATCTCAAATCAATGACGAATTTGAGCATATATTTCTCATTATATTTCTTAATCTGAAACTAAGCACGTCACCTGCTCTCAGAAAACAAGATATCCACCTAAGTACGTTCTCCTGTTGACATCCGAAATGTTCTTGTAGAGGTCGGAGTAGTTGCGGGGCACCTGCAGGGGCGCGTGGACGCTCTGGAAGGGCATGTACAGGAACAGCGGCGTGCCGGGGCTACGTGAGCGCAGGAGGCCGTCCACGCGGTCCGCGAACAGGAACTGCCGGACGAGGCAAGATGGAGCTGATGAGGATATGTTGACAGTCCCTTTTTACAGTCATCACTCCATGACCTTTGCCCTTCAATAATCAATAACCTCCACCTCTTCATCCGTCTTCAACCTTCATATCTACCAGACCGTCTCTTCTCCGTGACCTTCAACCCTCAGCGACTTTAACCAGTTTACGACCTTCGCTTCTATATGAACTTCACCATTCCATGCACGACATTCACATCTCTATGACCTCACCAATCCCTCACCTTCATTTCTCTACCACCTTTCTTCTCTACGCTTTATTTTACCAAAGATTCTGAGATTATGATTGTGTTGCTAAAATAAATCATAAGTTTGAAAATTTAAAATTAATGGTTGGAAAGTTTACAAACTTTTAAATTTTGGAGTAAGTTCGAAGACAATTTAAACTGCATGAAAATTGCAAACCTTCTTACCTAAAAGGCACGAATAAAAAGCTGTTTCCAAGTAAGAAGTCCCAGAAAATCTAAGTAAGCAGTTGCATAAAAAATTATCGATTTCTTCGCAATGAAATGTATGCAGGTTTTGATACCTCTAAAACAAGATCTGGTATGCAATTAGATGGTTTTCAGAAGATGTAAGCGGACAAAGGGAGATAAATTCTACTATGTGCTATTATCTTATCATTTCTTCGGTCAACTTGCTGGAAACATTAGCACGTATTGGGTGGGATATTATTTTACTTGAAGAGGTGGTTATTACCGCAGAGTATTGGCCTTGCGCTGACCAGTTCACGGACGTGTTGGATCTGAAGTCGTAACCTGACTCTCTCCGGTCAACGGCTTCTGTGCAGCCATGAAGAAGTAAAATGCCAACTTATATTGCATGATGTTTTTAAAGATTAACACATTTAATTTAATTCGAGTAAATAGGTTCATATGAATTTAAAAATATGACACATCAGTTATTTAGTTCCAAGCTCGAACATAAATTTAACTGTTGAAACAATTTCAGTGAACACCCACTCGCAATATTGTACCGAACACAGGCAATAAAATTTAATAAGAAAAATATCATAATTTAAATATATAAGTCAAGAATTTCATATAATCTCCTGGCAAGGAAACTAAACATTCATATTACGTTATAACTACGTAACGAATGAATCCCCTTGATATATTTACAGTCGAGCATGCCATTGTATCACCTGGAGTAGTATCAATATATCACCTGTGTGTAGTATAATATATCAATATATCACCCCAATATCATTGTATACCAATATATCACCTGTATGCTTGCCCGCGTAGGAGTAGTTACGGTAATGAGTGTAGTAGTTCTCAGACCCCGTGTAGTAGCCGTAGAATGAGTCGAAACCTCGCTGAGTAGGTGTGTACTCCCACTTGCAGAAGCCCAAGTGCCATCTGGTACATCCGTGCATATCGATTATAACGCCTGAAATTGTCTAATTAATAGATTGAATTTAAAATAGGTAATAACCTAACAACTAATAATCAATTATCGAGAATAAATTATATTTCAATATTTGTTGTTTTATAATATGGAATTTTAAATTATGGAAGTGTATTTTTTTTCGAAAATGACACATCTTTTAATTATTTCTTAAAATATATTTAATGATAAATGACATAATAGTTCTCTGATGATACAATAATGCACATCAAATTTTATCATCATATCTCACAATCATTGCATAATATTTCAGTCACTCTATGAACCGCAACTGACTTGCCAACAGCGTGCGTGTCGTAGCCGCGCTTCTTGAGCTCTTGCGGCAGGATCGTGTAGTTGAGCGTGAGTCCCGTGGGGTCCATAGGGTAGATCACGTCGCCCTGCATCCAGAGAGCAAGAGTATTTGCTTTAGCGAGATGACGGGATAGTAACCGCTATTTCCATTGAATAATTTATAGTTTTTCTGAACCCGTAGTAGGAGTAACAATCAGTCATCTGTTCAAAATACTATCGAAAACACTATAAATTTAATCCTTCAAATGTACAAGTGCAGCCACGATATCGGGTTTGATTATATGAAAATTTTTCTAATTTATGTAAACTAGTGCCAACGTTTCAATCTATGGTGAAAGAGAACCTACCTGCCTGCCGATGGTGAAGGGGTAGCGTGAGGCCATGAGGGCAAATTAGACCCCTACCTGCCAGGCGATGGCGAAGGGGTAGCGTGGGGCCATGTGGGTAAATTAGATCGCTACCTGCCTGGCGATGGTGAAGGGGTAGCGTGAGGCCATGAGGATAAATTAGACCCCTACCTGCCTGCCGATGGTGAAGGGGTAGCGTGAGGCCATGAGGGTAAATTAGACCCCTACCTGCCTGCCGATGGTGAAGGGGCAGCGTGAGGCCATGAGGGTAAAGTAGACCCTTACCTGCCTGCCGATGGTGAAGAGGTAGCGTGAGGCAATGAGGGTAAATTAGACCCTTACCTGCCTGCCGATGGTGAAGAGGTAGCGTGAGGCCATGAGGGTAAATTAGACCCCTACCTGCCTGCCGATGGTGAAGGGGTAGCGTGAGGCCATGAGGGCGGACCGTGTCGGTGAGCAGATGGGCTGAACGTACGACTGGTTCAGGATGATACCTTCGCTGGCCAATTTCCCCAGATGAGGACTTATCACTTCGGGGTTGTGCCATGAAACATCGTTCCAGCCTGCAGTGTGAGAAATGACGCAACTCGAACTAATTAAAAGAAGAAAAACTAATCATATTATTAATTTTTTTTAAGAATAAGCATGGTTTAACTACTATGGAATCAACATACATTCTCTGCAGTGACTAAAAAACGAAAACTCTCATACTAATGTTGAGCCTCACCAGCTTTACACCAGAAACCTTTGCATACGATTTCAACGCACACGAAACTATGCTGATAGTGGGTAGATATTGTCAAAATTTGCCTTCTCAACAAATATATCACAACTATCCGTCGTTATCCTGTACGTAAGTATACCGTACGCTTAAGGCTTCTTACTCACCGAGATCATCCGCAACTATGAGAATGAGATGCGGGGGCTTCGGAGCTTTTTGAGCACCGAAGACGAGTTCCAAAAGAAGAGCTAAGACAGGAAGCCATGAACACCGAATCCTCCTGGAAGCCATCCTCTCGTCCTATTCGCTCTAAGGAACACTGAAGGAAAACTCCCTTGCAGGGATCTAAGATCAACAAAAAACTTTTACAATAATAGAATACAATTTTCTCTATTAATTAAATAGAAATTCAAAAAAGAAAATAAGTGATGAAAGCTCTTCGAGAAAAAAATAGTGCTGGAGGTTTGAGTATCAAGATTCCACACATAATCTCAGACAGCGGCACCCATTACCGAAGCTTCACTGAATAGGTATGCCTTTCAGACCTTTCTTAACACGTTGGCCGCGATGTGCGCCATATATGTACACGCTGAACTTTCCAGAATCGCGATGTGGACATATGTGGCACATGACTATGAAAATTACATATTTTTATAAACTCATATTTTTCTTTCGAATTTTTTATTTCAACCATACAACTCATTAGGCCTGTTTGGGAGGGCTTTAAAGTGAACTACTGCATGGAGAAATAGTTTTATTTTCAAAAGGCATTTGTACCAAAATGACAAAATTCGTGTCCATCGACGAGAGCCAAATGTTGTTATCTTTGCATAGATGCAAAATAAAATATTTTCTTATTCCTCTGAAACTACGAACATTGAGTGATGCCATCAGCATTATATTGCATGCGTGATTGCAAAACAATTAACGCATGCAAATTAAGTATGGTTTGCCTTCAAAGCCATCGCAGAACGTTTTCACCCGTGCTACGGCACTTCCCTCATTTGCTGAGAGCATTTTGTAGCATTCACGGCAGCGCTTCCTGGTTTTAGTTGTAGTTGGTTCAATCAAAGTGTGCTGGCCTCTTTTCCCCTCGACATTTTGAGATCTACGTAAATATTTTACACTTTCTGAATGGCTGTCTGTAACGAGAAACATTGCTATTTGCTCCCTAAATACTGTTATTTAAACCGAAGTGCGAGAATAGGCCTATGGGACTATTTCTTCAGTGCCGACACTTCTATTCTATTCTAATAGTACTTGTTGAAGATTACAATTGATGTGCCAGTTTCAATTGCCACTTTTCGGTACCGTTTTGTGCTTCGTCTTAGAACCGTATTATAGGAAGTCATCTGATCTGAGATGTCTACGCCTTTTTTAGCTGCGTTATAATCAATTACACATTCTGACTTCAGAATTTCAACGCCATTACGGTTTTTCTTACCCGATGGAACTAATGCATCTGCGTGCTTTGGAATAGTTGAGAGGCACACGACAGATCGCTTGTCTTTCCAATGATACACCTTGATGCCAGCGACGTTCTGTTGTGAAACCATTTCTCCTGCTTTCACTTTTGTATTTAGCAGTGATTTTGGATTAACAATTTTTCAGCTAGAGGAGCAGATGTATAGAAATTGTCAGAAAATAGTTGAACCCTGTCCAAGAAGGGGCTGACATAGCTTCAAAACAACAGATTCAGAATGGCTGAATGTGGCTTCCCGTTCCATGTTTCCAGTGTATATGTGAAGGTTCCAAGTGTAGGCATCAGCTGAGCAAAGCTTATACAGCTTTGCGCCGCACTTGTGTGCCTTTCCTGGAATGTTTTGTAGGAACTCTGAACTTCACTCTGCCTCGGAATGGGATACTTGACTCATCTAGCACGAGTCGTGATCCAGGTGTGTATGTTGACTTGTAATTGTCAGTTAGCTTTTGCACTAGTGGTTCTATTTTATGAAGCCTTTTTGAGTTATCAGAAAAAACATTATCATTGAAGCGCACGAAACGTAGGAGTAATAAAAATCTATCTCTTAACATGATATTGCAGATGAATGGATGGTCATAAATTGTCTTTTTGGACCGGTAGAGTTCCAGCTTTGGTTTGCGTACTAATCCCATTGCAATTATTAGCCCCCAAAATTTCTTTATTTCTGAGCATTTGTGGAAGTCCAGCATTTCCGGAGCGATCTTCTTGTAATCTTCGTGTTCTGCAAAACTGGATCAGCATATTTGTTCGCTTCTGTTACTATTTCAGAAATAATTTGTTCCGTTACAAAGAGATTATAAGTTTCAATTGGCGTTAGTGTGATTTCTGGACCAGCATTGGCGTGGTTTTTGACAAAGTTCTTCTTTGCCTGTAAAAGGATATTGTCTTGATGTTGCACTAGCAGCAATCCGTGTATCAGGCGCACTTTTTCCATTGCTTTCTTCCTACACTACAGTGCTTCATCTTCATTCACAGATAAATCTTCTGGAGGTTCTTCTTCACTTTTTGTTAGAACAGGAACGATTTCGGACTAACTCCAATTCTGATTCATTACTGCAGCTTCCACTTGAAGAATCCATCTCTGCATCTGTACCTACACATCGCCAGAAATAGTGACTAATTTCAGCCATGAGCGATGTGCACCAAATATGGTCATCAATTTTACGTGACACAAAGACAGAACTTACCTCTACAGAGCTGCACACAACTTTTCTCCTCGCTATCTACCGGGTAACTGATGATATACAAGTTTGAACTTTGAAGTTTTGAACCTGTCGCCCTTACGGCAAACGGACCAAATCTGTAACCGCGGCCAACGTGCTAAATGCATCTCTATCTCGGGGAAACATTTTCTCGTTATAAAATACATCAAGACGCTGGAAAATATGTCCAAGCTTTTTTCAAAAAGTTGTTTATAGGTAAATGCATAATTTGCAGTAAGCATATCAAAACTGACTCTCCATTATTTTTAATCCTTACACATTGATTATAACCAAAATATTTAAGCCCAATATTTAATGTTTCTACAGAAAAGGGACTTTTTCATTTGAATTCAATAGACAGTCTTCTATAGGCAATGCTGCCAACCCCGTTCGGATCATCAAATAATTTGATCAGCTGTTCCACTTAGAGATTCGATCTCGAAATACTGCAGATTTTGAGCCTCATCACAAGATAGCGCCAGAAGTTGTTGATGCTTGTTGGGCAAGTCAACATCCCATTTCATCGAGGACTGAGGACTTGCCAACCACTACGTTACGCCGCCAGCGACGGTCTATTGACTGCATTTATCGTAGACACTTGACAAGCAGCCGATACGCGACGATTTATCAATCCGCCGCCCACTTCAGATGTAACTGACAATCATTTCAAATGATCACGTAAAAAACGGAGGGTTAAAAATACAGCAACAAGCCACATCACGTTTTTTATAGTTTATTCGACACTCACAAATGCGGTATTATAGACGCCAAATTTCTTAAGCTGTCACTTCGGTCCTCACAACAATATTGCGCATTATTCACTGCACTTCGTCACATGACTCGACAAAATTAACCGTGGAGCGTACCTATGTACACAAATAGTGATTATAAAAGCATTAAGGTCTTTCAAGAAGAAGGGCTAGAGTGTATTCATGCCCGCTGCCAGGAAAACATTTCCTAATTCGAGCCCCACTAGTTTTGTAGATCATCACCTTCAGTGATAAATCAATGATTAACGACAGAACCAATGCCGGATTGAACTCCGATATCATTCTCAATCATACACGAATTTCCATTACTGGAACTTTCACCAAATCGGCTTGCGTATGCTGTATTGTAGACAAGCACCGTTCACACCAGTCTATACCACAGAGAAAATAGATAGTGCATTCTTCAGTGATAAATCAATGCTGAACGACTGAACCAATGCCATTTGGACTCCGATATCATTCCCAATCATACACGAGTTTCCATTACTGAAACTATCAACAAATCGGCGGGCGTATGCTGCATTGTGAACGAACATTGTTCACACCAGTCTATACCACAGAGAAAATAGATAGTGCATCAATAAATTCATGCACCGTTATAATATCCGTGCTGCCCCAATGATTCATGACATTTTTCGAAGTTAGCTTGTTCATCTAGTATATTTACATGAACGTAAATAGTTTGAGAAAAATCACTTTAGTTTAAAATTGGGAATACCGGTATGTGCCCACAAAGTATTGTAATCTTTGAACAAATTATTCTTTATTTACCAAGTATGGACCGAATATTCTCTTTGCAATAGTGACTCTAGGCGGTAATGGAGCTTCAATCATGCCGGTCTCTGGATCTACAGTTACTGGAATGCCAAGTTTTTCTTCAGTTTCTTTGATCCATTCCAACGTTGACTTCTTTTCAGCTTCAAAGGACTCTTTTTGGGCATCAAGCTTTGCTTTATAAGCAGCCAGCTTTGCCTTACGCAGTTTCTCGCATCGCATGCTAACCAACTTGCGTAGGGAGTCATAACGATAGATTGGGCCACCTTTCCTGTAAGACGTAAAAAATACCATCGTGAATATTAGCTAGGATAGAGCATTGTAAATTGCATCCAGTATGAAGTATGCTCACAGCTTGTAGAAATACAAGTTCGTCATAACATATGCTTCGAATTCATAAGTTGAAATTATCACACTAAATTTGACAGCAATGAACAGTAGGATCATTATATAGCTGTGAGAAATATTATTGAATTTTATGCCTCCTACTTGGTATGAAAATTATTCAACTTGGCACTGCATATAGACCTCTTAAAATTTTCTATCCATCAGAGATCATTTGTTAAACGAGCTAAATTATTACCTGAATAATATCGTAAATTTTTCCCACCCATGCATGATCTGTTATTAATTGCCAAATAGTGTAAAAAAAATAGTTATCTCGTGACTCGTGCACTATTGTACTTACAAGACACGAGGCTTGTAGAGTAGATTTAGTTTCTCAAGCAGCCATTCAAATCTCTTGTAGTCAATTCGGCGCAGACGCACAAGATATTTCTTTCGTCTGTCCACGAGATGCTCAAGGTGAACGCGCCTTTCAGAATATCGCAAAAGTTTCTCATATCCTTTCTCTGTCTGGTGGTACCTGATGCTCACAGTCAGGTTGGTAACTGCACATAATACAAGCATGCTATTAGAATATGGCACAGAATTATGCACTCATTCCGCAGTAATAAATATCTCCTTGATAACTTTTCATCACTTTATCAAATACTCAAGAAGATTTTCAACTCAATAGAAATTCAACAAAACACCAACCTGATAACAAATTAAAGGTTAGAAAGAGTAGAAATTAATAAGTAGAAACTATAACTTTAACAGAACCAGGTTTCGAAAATTCCCATATACTTGGGAAATCAAACACTTACTTTTGGCCGCGAGTGATCCACTGTCATACTGATGTCGTTGCGTCTCCCGAAGAATGTCCAACTTGCTCATTTTAATGAGTTCATTATTGTGTGCAAATTCTAAGGAGAGGAGTCTCTGAACCTCAGGCGATGACCTACAGAAATAACAGACATAGGTACATTAAATTAATTCATAGCTGTTAGCGGTAATTTATTCGTTCCATGATTTGACATAAATTTCATTCCATCGACCACATGAAATATACTGGCAAGTTATGTAATCTCAGGAAAAAATGCATATTAGACTAAGTATTGCGTGGCAGAAAAGTACACATGATCTTGACTTCAATAATATGCCTCTATGTAACTATATAAATAAAAATTTGATGCCAAGTCATGTGTATAAAATGACATTATAACATTTCGATAGTCACTAGAAAAACACAAATATTCAAACAATAAGAAGGAAGAATTGGAATTCAACATATGAAGAGCACTTTATTGATCTTGATCATGTTTTGAAACATTAAAAACACTGAAATAAAATTGAATATCAATTGCATTACAACCACCACTGGTCTTTCTTGAAGCTACTAGAGAAGAAATGTAAGGGACTTGTATCATACATGCATATACTGAAATTTGAATTTCGTTACATATATCAGCTAGAAGATGGTAAATGAACAAACTACTAGCAGGCATAATAGTTATTTGAAAGTATTTCTAGATCAATTAATAACTTAAATTTAGCTACCTTTACAAAGTAAGAAAGCAATATAGTTTGACATTTAACCCATTAGCAGGCAGGTTACTATTTCCCTCCGGCCAACAGGTTGTGTTGACAGCTACGCTATCCTGCCTCTGCCAATCATCAATCATTTGACCTTCAATCCATCATCCTCTACCATGCCAAGAATGGAAATATTAGCATTTAAATGAAAGTTTTGACATGAATAATGGAATTTATGCACTTCCTACATTTTTTAATAAGATGAAAGTGGCAATATCTATGCAATCTATGAAAGTAACTTGATCAAATTGAATTAAATTGAGGCTGGATAGTTATTCTTTACAATTGAATGTTTGAATTTTTATTATATTTTCATTTTCAGTGTAGGTAGTTATCATATTTAATAGATTCTGCAAGAGCAATTCGCACCTTAATTGTGGGCAATTTTTTAAAATTCATTGGTGTAAATATATCTTACAATTGTATATAACCAATTAATTGTGTCAGTATTCTGCATTTCTTCATATTTAAATGCTTGCCTGAAAAAGGGTTATGCAAATATAAATTGAATGCTTTCATCTCGATAAGCCACTAAACGTAGAAAATTTTAATCTACAAAAAAATATTTTAGTATGACTGGCCCTATGGTACTTGAGAATTCTTGAAATATTACTTCATAATGAAACACTTGGTCATGCTGAAAAAGAGGATCAAATTAAAATCTTAAGACAATTTGCATTTCCCACTTAGAGGTGATGGTATGCAATCTCTGGAGGACACCAGAACTCACTGTTCAAACTCTGCATGAGCATAAGTCATTTTATGAGTGGGTCCAGAAATATCTGCAGCTTTGAAGGCTTCCAAGTCGCCACTAATCTCAGGGTGATATTTCTTGTACTTTTTGGGCTCTCGCCACTCAATTCCGCGTGCCTTGAGGTCATCACGCAGACCACGCGTCTGTTGTAGTGACAAGGCACTCATACCTGAGTTAGGTAATTGAATGAATGTTGATTGATTGCTACTCAGACATATGATAGTATTAAATACAAAACCTAAGCAGAATGCTAAGAAGAGTAACTTTTTATGAAAATATAACAGCAACTATTTATTAAAATATATCAGGACATAAAAATTCAAATTCCATTGTTTTTTTTCTGATGGTTTTCTACCAGGGACATGATTTTTTGGTAAAATTGTCAACATATACAAGGAGAACCCATTATTTCCAAACTATGACTTATACAATGATGCATAAAGAGTGCAAAGTCTTGAATATTGCTATTCAGAATATCATGAGGAAATTCATAAAAAATGTAGATTATATCTATCTTTACCAGATTATTCAAAATACAACACTCTTTATTCTAGAGAAAATTTGTACTGGAATTTTAGTCACAGACACATTTTTGTCAAGCAACCAATTGCTTGACTCCCTTTCCAGCTTCGTCACAACAACTCTTTCACTTTCTTCACACGATAAAATTTTGTCTTCAAGATAAAGTGGGGTGATTACTGAATACCTTGCAGGAGAGTTTTGTAGCTGGCTGAGCCCAAGGCATTGGAAATTAAAGCTGCTGAGGATGTAGCAGCACATAACAAGTTCTTGTGCATTGTTGTGGATGGAAAAACAGGAACACAGTTGAACACCTGGTTTAATTTCTGAAATGTATGAGCAAAAACAATTAGTTTTATAAATTAAACTAAATATTATAAATAATAAATTAAAATTGATTAAACAGTAAATTATACACCACTTTATCTAAAAATTTACAGCCTGGCAATATTGATGATGGTACTGAGCAAAATCCAGACCCACATTGGTTATCAGAACCCAGATTAAAGGACTAAAAACTTGACCCAGTCTGATCTGGCAGACCAAACAAATGATAAATTCAGAGAATAACAAAAGGTGGCCATAACATATTGTATAAAATGCAAAGAAAAGTAGAATTTTGTAATACCAAATTTTCGAAACTTATTTATACCAACTAGAATAACAAGTCTTGAAGTAAGTCTATAAGTCAATTTTTGATTAAAATATAGAGAACTGTCTAAAACATTCAGAAAACTTGCAACATTTTGACCAAATTTTCATCAAATTACTTGGATATGATACATTTCAGGTTTGATTCTTTTAGACAAGCCTGTTCAGGTCAGAGGAGAAAAGTAAACTTTTCTACCATTTTAATCAATGTAGAATGATCTAAAACATCCAGAATTAAAAATATGCTTTTGACTAGTTTTTGGTCTTTGTATTTGAGCAAATTAGTGTTGGGTCAGCCTAGTCCTAGACAGCCACATTTAGGCAATGGAAAAGTTTATTTTTTTATCTAGTTTTTGGTCTTTGTATTTGAGCAAATTAGTGTTGGGTCAGCCTAGTCCTAGACAGCCACATTCAGGCAATGGAAAAGTTTATTTTTTTAATCAAATGAATCAATAGAGAATTGTCTAAAGCTGTGGTACCTAAAAATGGCCAGTACTGCTCCTTTGGGGGTGGTGGAAAGATCTGGGGGGCAGTGAGAAAGAAGGGGGTGGCAGTCCAAAGTTGAAGTCAGAAATTCAAGAATTGGTTTGATGATTTGTACACAACATGTGCAGCATACAGCTCCCAGCAAGTGATTTTTAATCCCAGATCTGGGTTTTTTCAACCTCTCTCAAGTTTCTAGTGCTGATACGGTTTAAACTGCTAAAAATATAGTATTGGTTTGCTAAATTAAGTTTTTTGTGATATAGGTACACATTTGTGTTTAACCTGTCTCTTTTCAAATAACACCATACCAAATATCAAGAAAGAGGTGTTTGTTTCCACATGTGTCTCTGGGGGCACTAGAAATTCACTGGGGGAGCCAAGAGGGTGCCAGCCAGCAAAAGTTTGAGAACCACTGGTCTAAGGTATCCATAAAACATGAAATGTTTTTGTCAATTTCCTAGTGGAAAAAATTCATGTCAGGTACTGTAGTCCCAATCCCAGACTAGCATATTCAGGTCTCAGAAAACTTAGTTTCCCTATTTCAATAATTGTTTGAAACACCAGGATAATATAAAATACTGTATTGACTGACTGGTCTTGATTTTAGTTAATTTAAGCAGGTACCATCAAATGGGGTAAAAAGGGACGGTTTTGAGAGTGTTTTGTTAATAACTTCTTACCAAGAAACATTTCAGAAACAAGTTTAGGCTCATTTTATAGCTCTTTGTGAGGGCTATCCAATGGCATCTTCAAAAAAATTCCATATGCTATTTGTAAGGTGCCAGATGCAAAATAAAACCATCCCGATTTACCCCTGGGAATGGGGTAATCCAGGACACTTGCAATAAAAGTTAACTTTAAAACGTTTGAAGCATGCAGAGTGTACTCATACATTACTAACAGTACTTTGAAGTCCTTCTCTTTCATTGTAGATTATGTAGATGTAAAATAAATGACATTTTCTGCGATTTTTACCTGTTTTTCTTTTATTGATATTATATTATCATATTCATTAATTACCATATTATTAATGTGATATTACTGTATCCATGAACATGCCATTGAGTATTGACAACAACCTTGTCCACTGCAAGCTTCATATCAGCAGCCCTATAGCATTTTTTGTGTATCTGAAAGCTTACAGGACGGCTTGTAATTTCACACCATTTTAATTGGGTTAAGTGAATTTACTATAAAAAAAGATCGTGAAAAACATACCTGAAACAGAAAGGAATGTTTTAGTGACAACCATCATATCATAGTTTAGGTCAATTACTTATTTACTTTACATTCTATGATGCCTGGTGCACAATTCTATATATGACATTCTATGCACAATTTTGTGATGACCAATGATGCACTCATTTTTTGATAAGCGAAATTTTTTTTGCTGAGTGAGGTAAATGTAATCAATATTCTTTGTTTTTAACCAATTTTTTTCATTACTGGAGCCTTTGCTAACTGAAGTTCTACTGTAAATGCGTTTTTGGGGGTGTCCCTAATAGCCCTGGGGGGTGTCCCTAATAGCCCTGGGGGGTGTCCCGAATAGCCCTGGGGGGTGTCCCGAATAGCCCTGGGGGGTGTCCCGAGTAGCCCCGCCATGCGGAAATGGCTGCCATTTTTTTGGATTGAGGTATGTAAATTAAGCAAATAAAGTTGTCATGTTGACACTTGTCTGCCACTTTTTTCTAAGCAAAATTTTTTAATATGGCAAATATTTTTTTTACTACAGACCTTAGCAGAAGAAACTTTTCAAAATATCTTTTTCACCATTTTTTTCATGAATTTTTCAAAGCTAGTATATGTAGTATTTTCAAACTTCCTTTATACTGCAGAGATAGGAAAAATGTTGACATTTACGCCACTATATTAAGTTTTGCAATATTCCAATTAGTTTTGCTACTACAACAGTTATACACCGTGTCGGAGGACTGTCCCAAGTTACCCCACCTGTCCCGAGTAGCCCAGTTGATGGTATATTAAGCTTTGTCTTAGTTCCAAGCATGCATATATGGTTGAAATAGTGACGTCATACTATTGCGCACCAGATTCCCACAAAACACTAGGTCTGGCAGGAAAATGTTAAGATCCTCACAGCGAAAGTCCAAGTCAACTAGTGAGAACATCGAAACACATGTCAAAGTTGATGGTTGACCTTGCTCTACCAAATAGTGATAAACTGTTTGTGTAGAAAGAATATTATGGTTTGAGACTTTTTAATAAGTGTCTGAATATATTAGGAATCCTTCATGTATACTTGTATTTGCTGATTTTAAGTGGTAAATAAATTAATAGATGATCAAGTTAAGAGATGGTTTTAGACACAAAAACTAATTCCAACACAGCTTGGAATTAGACACACATAGCTCGTTCCGAGCTGTGTTCAAAAATTAAAATTTTCTCAATTATAAGGTTAATAGCTCTTAGTTAAAAGCTTAATTAAAAACTTAAAATTTTTAATTAAGCTTGTTCTGAGCCACTGTGCAGAGAGTGGATGAATATTGCAAGATCTTTGGCGACGCTTCAGTATCAAAATTTACGCCTTCAGAAGATCTTGCCAACACATATAGATTGAAATTTTTGCACTTAATATATTTGTCAGTCTTTGGCCAACTATTTAGAAAAAAAGTAAGGCTTCCGGCACGTTGGATGGACAAGGATGCAGTGAAGCTTGTCCGGAAATAAGAAATATGTTGCGATGAGTTCCTGCAAAAAAATGTAAAAAACAAGTTTATGATTGCGTAGTTGCGGTCACATTACAGCGGTCAGACTGCATTATCACATGTTCAGTTGACACTTACTGTACAATCTGAAAGTTTTTAGGGTAAAATTAGTAATTACTTATTTGGGGTAACACGTGCATGCAACCTTGTAAATAAGTTCATGGCTTGTAAATAGTTTTTCATTACTCAGCGTGGATGGCTTTTCTTTAAAAATTACCCAGCGACGCATCTTGAAAATGGTTGGCAACGCTTTGGGCTTAAAAATCCATATATTGGCAAGTGGCGACGCTGCTTCCACCCTCTGCACCTTGGGTTCTGAGCTGTGTCATATTCCGATACAGCTCAGTGGCACCATAGTGGCAAACCAGAGCTTTTTTGGAATCATTTCATTTTCAATTTCCTCAATAACTCAAGATTTAAACCAATTTCTTAAGTATGATAATGCTGGCATCCATGATACTTTACTGTTATACTTATGGGACTCAAAAATGAACTTGAGGCTGAGGGAGAGTCTAAAAAACTCTCTGCTTCGTCACTATTCAGCTCATCGCCTCACACAGGGCGTCAGAATTACGAATTAGTAAGAGTTTGAAGAGCTGTCAGAATTAGTCTCACAATATCAATATGGCAAATTTAGTCACACACAGCATAGGAATTCATGGATTTTGTAGATTTGAATTATAAAGGCTTTTAAATATATAGTATGCTAAGTATGGCAACAGTTTGTGACATTTCATTGTTGCTGGCGCGTAGTGTGGCGTTTTGAGAGTGACGTAAAGGCCATAGTGGCAAAGCACCATACCCAGGATGGTGCCGTTTTCCGCGGATTAATCCGGCGTAAACGAGGCTCCAAGCCCTTCTACTGGCGTACAACGCGGCGTACAAAGAGCTAAAATGACGTTATTGGCGCACATGCCTGGCGTATGTCCGCATCTGGCTTGTCTCAATGTACATCTGCATCTGGGTGATCTGGCTTGTCCCGACATACTGTACATCCGCATCTGGCTTGTCTCGACGTACGTCTGCATCTGGGTGATCTGGCTTGTCCCGACGTACCGTACGTCCGCATCTGGCTTGTCTTGGCGTATGTCCGCATCTGGGTGATCTGGCTCGTCCCGACATACGTCCTCATCTGGTTTTGAGCATTTTAGTGCATACTAATGCGTTTTAAGGCGATTTAGGGCCTTCTAATGCGATCTAGTGCGTTCTATTACGATCTAGTGCATTCTATTACGATCTAGTGCATTCTATTACGATCTAGTGCCTTCTAATGCGATCTAGTGTGTTCTATTACAATCTAGTGCGTTCTATTACAATCTAGTGCCTTCTAATGCAATCTAGTGCATTCTATTACGATCTAGTGAGTTCTATTACAAACTTTATTATATTATTAACAACATGGCACATTATAACAACATTATATTATTAACAACATGGCACATTATAACAACATAACACATTATAACATAGCACAGTATAACAACA